>NW_025935608.1:0-81365 GCF_000764305.2 Hyalella azteca | reverse complement strand
GATGGTCCATTACATCCAGGGCAGTAGTGGTCTTCGGCAGGCGACCCATGTGGCGAAGTTTTTGACATGTTGGCATTGACGGTAGAATATTTATACTCGGAAGATGAAAAATTTTAAACTCATTTCTGCGGTATAGAGATGATTTGGTCCTTGCAAGACTAATCTAAATATTTAAAGTCAATCCTATAATTTTATCACAACTTTTGAATGCGCAGGAAAATAATATATTGCCTATCATTACTTGCATATGAAATAAAATTTATTTGTTCAAAGTGATATCTTGAAGTGACTCACACCTGAATATATCGCGAAGCTGTGCTGTAACCTCAAAAAAATAGTGCTAAATGTACTGCTCTTTAGAAGTGAAAACTATACTCGATTATACGCTCTGTCAGCTCTGCCGTCCATGGTTCTTAATTAATACGAGTCGACAATTGGATATAGTCCCATGGTTCAACCAAAGTGTTGCCCAGATTAGGCGGCACTCGCTTAAACCAAAGTGTTGACACAGTTTCGTGTCTAAATTTGAGTGTACTCGTCTTGGGCAAAACTGAATTTGGGTGTACTCGTCTTGGATAAAATTGAAGGACCAAATCATCATAAAAAAAGGCCGAGAGTTACATTTTTCATAAAAAAAAGGCCCAAAACGGATAAAAAGGCCAAATGAAATTTTTCAAGCCAATGCATATCAAAAAAGGCAACATTTGCGAAATTTGGCCTGAAAAAGGCCCATCTGGCAACACTGCAGAGGAGCCAAGAAAATAACTCCAATTTAGCTCACAAAAAAGGCCAAGAAGGCCCCATTTGAAATTAATCAGAAAATTTTAAATTTAATGTGGTTCTAACCATTTGCGGTGCATGCATTTACCCTCAAAGCTTTCAGACAGCAAAAAATACACCAATTTCATAAGTGTACGAGCTGAATTACCGTCAATGCTACATAAGCCGCCAGGCGCCAGCCTGCTGAGCTAATTGCACGCTACTCGCCGATTGGAAATATAACCGTATAATACACATGTGCAGAACTATAAAATTTAGGATTCGATTGCCACTTATAACAACTAAAAAGCTTTTCGATCGCGTTAGAAAGTTTTAACCCAGTTTTGCTAGCAAAATAGAAAGTGAAACGGCATACAGGCCATGGGCCTATGACATTCAGTGGTTCCCAAACTTTTTCAGGCTGGCGCCCCCTTCGGCTTCCTAGTGAATTTCTAGCGCCCCCCACAGACACATAAAAAAACAAACGCCTCATTCTTGAAATTTACTACGCTGCAATTTTAAAAGATGAAGGTTAAACTCAAATGTGTATTTCACAAATAGAACCCCATTTAGTGAACCAATATGTTTTTCAGCTGTTTTAACTGTTACAGCACTAGAAATCTAGGTCGTCTCGGGCAAATTTACGGCCAGACTCGTGGCCGGTCTCACGACCAATCTCCAAATTCAATTATCAAGTAATATCTCCCAAACTAATGAACGAAGCTCGATGAAACTTGGAACATGTATTCATCATAACCTAACGGTGATGTTTAGCTCGTGAGAATTTTTAAATTTCACCTTCATTCGCGAGTTATATTGCGATACAGGCTGAAATTCGCAGTGATCAAAGAATTTCTTCCAAACTATACTGAACAGATTTGAACGAAATTTTGAATATACATTCCTAACTACCAAACGGTGATTTTTTAGCTTAAAAACATTTTTTTCGATTTTACCATCGTTTGAAAGTTTTTCTTCATTTCGCCGTCATTCTTGATTTCACACTTCCTTATATTCGGCCCGTATCGCCGGATAATTTGTCGCTTGAATTCGAGGCGATCATTAAATTTCTTCGAAACTACTGAACAGATTTGAACGAAACTTCGTATATAAATACCTAACCTCCCAACGGTGACAATAAGCTCGTGACAATTTTTCTATTTTGCTTTCGTTCGCGAGTTATACAGATATAGGAGAAACGACCGGCTTTTCTATACCGGCCGGTTTAACCAAGAGCCGTTTACGTATATCCGTATAACTCGCAATTAAACGAAGGTAAACGAGCGAATTAAACATCTCCGTTGCTAAGGTTAGGTATTTAAATACTAATTTCCGTTCAAATCTGTTCAGTAGTGTGGAAGAAATTTCTTGATTACTGCGAATTTAAGCACGTATTGCTGTTTAAATCAGGAATGAAGGTGAAATGAAGAAAACTAGCGAACGAAGGCGCAATCGAAAAATTTTTCACGAGCTAAACATTACCGTTCGGTAGTTAGGACTGTAAATTCAAAATTTCGTTCGAATCTGTTCTGTAGTTTGGAAGAAATTCTTTGATCACTGTGAATTTCGGCCCGTATTGCCATATAACTATGGCAAAAACAAATGAAGGCAAAATTCAAAAAATTTTCACGAGCTTAACATTACCATTAGGTCCTTATAATGAATACGTGTACCAAGTTTCATCAAGTTAAGTTCATTAGTTTGAGAGATATTCCTTCGCCCGCTTCTTCCTTACCGCCCCCCAAAATCTTTCCACCGCCCCTAGGGGGGCGATATCGCCCACTTTGGGAACCACTGTATGTCTTCAACGCCGACACTTCTAAGTGAAGTGGCGTTGACGGTATTCGGCAAGTTAGTTTTAAGCATTGACGGTAGAATATTTATACGCGGAAGATGAAAATAATATATGAAAATGAATTCGAACTCATTTCTGCGGTAGAAAGATGATGTGGTCAAGAATAGAATAAGGTAAATATTAAAAGTCAATGCTATAAATTTATCACAACTTTTGAATGCGTAGAAAAGAAATATATTGCCTATCATAACTCGGAGAAGAGTAGTTATTTTATTTCTTCAAAGTGAAATTTTGTAGTGACTCACAACAGAAGGCTGAATGTATCGGGAAACAGCGCTGTAACCTCATAAATTAGTGCTGAATTTACTACTCTTTAGTAGTGAAAAGTATACTCGATTATACGCTCAATATTATTGCGCAATGTTTTGGTTGGCGCAACGCCATCGAGCGTCTAGTGGCTGTTTCTCTCAAGCTCTGCCATCCATGGTTATGAATACGAGTCAGCAACTGGATATGGTCCCATGGTTCAATCAATGTTGCACGAATTATCATAACATAATGATGTCGGCGCTAAAGAGTAGGCCTGCTGATGTGGCCTGTCGCCGATTTTTACTTTTAAGTGACTTGTTCACAGTTCTAAAATCGGGTCATTTGACCGGATCTTTTCATGGATGACGATTGTTTGAAATAGCTACTAGTCTTCCGCCGGGTTCGATATGGTGCTAGGCATTTCAAATCTGAACATATATTTTTCCATAGCTTTATCTAGTTTGTTCTTGAATGCATTCATAATCGGAGCGTCAACGATGCAATCGGGGAGGCTGTTCCTCATGTCAGTGTTTCGAAGCGAGAAAAAATTTTGGGGCGTGGATAAGTTGCAGCGCAGTTTTTTTGGTTCATAGCCGTGGCCCCTGGTGTTGGTTCTTGTTTCAAATTCCAGTAATCTTTCGTGGACCTTGTATAAACCATGAATATACTTGAATACTTCAATAAGGTCCCCACGCAGACGTCGATAACTGAGGTTTGGAAGCTGCATAATCTTTAATCTTTCTTCATAGGACTTGCCCTTCAAGCCTGGAATTATCATTGTTGCACGTCTTTGAACATTAGCCAGTGTTGCCACCTAAATCGAAGTATTGACACAGTTACGGTCGAAATTTGTGTGTACTCGTCTTGGGCACAACTAAATTATAAGTAAAGAACAAAATTAGAATTACATTTATTTCTTTATTATTAGGTTTACATTTTAAGCATTAGGATTTACATTAAAAAGGCCCCAGAATGCTAAAAAGGCCCCAGAGGGCCAAATGAATTTGGTCAGGCCAATGAATTTCAAAAAAGGCCACATTTGCGAAATTTGGGAAGAAAAAGACTAATCTGGCAACGCTGGGCAACTATCGAAAAAAGTATTCAGAGTATAATTAGAATATGTAAGTACATAAATCTCATACATAAATAATGACTTGGAAAACAATAACTGCTGATTAGAGTATACTTTCTAAAATGCAAATTTGCTGCGATTTTTCGCCATATGACATATATCAGTGTTTTCTGCGCAAAATAAATTACCCAACAATTTACAAAAATTCATTCATATTATATTTTCCTAGTGCCTAAAATTATTCATGTAAACTTCTTTCGCGAAAAATTTAGTTTCACTGAACTTCTTTCTTTCTAAATATTAAAAATTAAATGCGAAATTAATTAACGACTAGTTGAACGTGACCTCTTCGAATAAGAATCGGCTGGAGGGCGAGGGACATTGTCTTATTTCTGTACAACAGTAAGAAGCGCTATAATTGAGTGGTAAATTTACAACTAACACGGTTATTTTCCTTGCATGTAGTTTTCAAATTTAAGAACGTTTTAAATAATTTTTTCTTCTGACAGAGATCAGGCTGGCCGCTGGTGGGCGCATTTGTCGCCACAAGACTTAATCACAACTAGGTAGTAGGAAAAAAAATGTATTAGCTAGCCTAGGTCCAATTCGATTGTATTCTGTCATTTCTGTAAAAGTGATTTCTAATTTAACAACTTCATTTATCTTTCAGAAACAGCAACAGGCTTCAAAAAGACAAAATTAATGATTTATTCCAGCCTACCAGGATCGGCGCTTGCTGTATTTTAAGCCTAGAATTTTTACTTTAATTGTATCTACCTACAAATTTTACAACTCACAAGTCAATATCTTAAGCTGCATTATGCACTAATTTTCATATTTTGAGACAATTTTTCATGCAAAATAAAATGTATATTAACAGTACTTATTTTAACTGGAATACAGGATTCTCAATGATTGAACCTCCTGACTTCAGAGTTTTAGTTTACTGATGATACTGCCTACTGATGATACCTAGGCTAGGTCTACGGTGCCTACTGAATACTGATAATGAAAATACTGCCAAAGGGCAAAGTACCAAGAAGTATATGTTAGCTTCCTGGGAAAATGGGAATAGGATGACTAATGAATTATGAAAATAGTGTCAGAGACAGAAAAAGTATTCAGAGTAATCCTCTTCTCACATTCTGACAGACTGACAAAGACATCAATTAAATTTGGCCTCTTTGAAAGTTAGAGAGGTTTGCCATTTAGGGTAAACGCGGTATATTCCGACACATTGTGGCAAACCAGAGCTTTTTTAGAATCAGTTCATTTTTAATTTCCTCATTTACTCAAGATTTAAACCAATTTCTTAAGTATGATAATGCTGGTATCCAGGATACTTTACTGGTCTACTTAAAGGACTCAAAAATGAACTTGAGGGAGAGTCTAAAAAACTCTCTGCTTTGCCACTATGTTCCGACATCATGGGTAATTCCGACACCTCTCTAGTTTTTCCTTTATATTAAGCTTTGTTTTAGTTCCATACGTTCATTGATGGTTGAAATAGTGACATCATGCATTTGTGCATCAAACTACTGCCAAAACACTAGGTTTGGGCCATCTAGCGGTAAAATGTTGAGATCCAAAGAGAGACGGTGCATGCCACCCAATGAGATCATCGAAAAATGTGTCAAAGTTGACAGTTGACCTTGCTCTACCAAATAGCGATAAACTGTTTGTGTAGAAAGAATATTATTATTATAGTTTGAGACTTTTAAATACGTCTGTGAATATATTAGGAATCCTTTAAGTATACTTGTATGTATTTGCTGATTTCAAGTGGTAAATAAATTAATAGATGATTAAGTTGAGAAACAGATTTAGACACATATAAACTAATTCCAACACAACTTGAATTGGACACACACAGCTTGTTCCAAGCTGTGTGCAAAAATTAAAATTTTCTTAATTAAAAGCTTAAGGGGAGCGTCTCCCTAAAAATTTATCTCAGTAATTTACAGAGGGATCAATCTGAAATTTGGTACACATATGTAAAACAGAATTCTAAGACATTTTTGTTCATGTGATTTTTTCGAAAAAATTGAAAGAAAACGTGAAATTCTTAGAAAACGAAAAAAAGGGGTACTTTAGAATACCTATCTCCTCCTAGGATTTTCAAGCTACAACATCGAGACACATATCATTCGATGCGTAAAGACCACATATACAAAATGATGTATTGGTTTTTTGAATTTCTCATTTTTGTGAGTGTGGGAGCATTTTGTCCGAAATTGTTTGAAATTTTCGATTTTACCTCCACTTTCCCCCCCTTTTTGCAACATAAAATCCTAACTATAACGAACTTAGAAAAACCAATACATCATTTTGTAGATCTTTCATTTGCAAATCGAACGGTATATGTCTCATTGACGTAGCTTCAAAACTCTAGGAGGAGATAGGTTTGCAGTGACAATAAGTTAACTTTTCAGTAGGGCCCGACAAAGTCGCGCGCGTCTTGAAAAAGTCATTCAAGGGTGCAAGGTTGCAAGACTACAAGATATTGGAGCTCAATTTCTGTCAAGGATGGTGCGAACGACGGCACGAGAGCCATCCCATATGACTGCAGGCGGATAACTGAAGCACAGCGTGTTCAGACTAGCTATTTAAGTGTGCTACCGGTAATTTAGGCCTATATTAAATGTTAAGGAACTCCACCACCCCTAACCCTTTCGCGATCTGTCGTGAACGCATAAATCAACGTACAGAGATGGTTTTGGTACCGTTAGATGCGGCAGAATGTAAGCTTTAAAATGAGTATAAAAACCGAAAAAGTCAAAATTTTCGATTTTGACCGAGACGCTCCCCTTAATAACTGTTAATTAAAAGCCTAATTAAGTAGTGCTCAATATTCAATAGTGTTCTAATTCAAAGCTGTGTCGTATTCCAATACAGCTCACACAGCGACCAGAATTCGAACACGTGGATGTCGGAATTATGTATTAGTACAATTTTAAGCGCAGTCGGAATACGTCTCACCACGTGCCGTGCCGAATAGTCACACACAGTGTCGGTCCTGTCGGAATATAGGGATTTGGTAGGTTTGCATTCTAAAGGCTTTTAAATAAATATGGCAACATTTTGTGACATTTCATTATTGCTGGCGCGTAGTACGGGGTTTTGAGAGTCACGTAAAGCAAACGGAACTCGAGTAACGCATACGGTTATTTTTTTATAGTTTTTCATTTCTTGATGCGTCCTTAATGTGTCGGAATATACCGCGTTTACCCTATAGGTTATATAGCCTAGGTTAGGTTTTAGACCCAAAAATTTACTAAAAATATCTGTGCAAGGATAAAATTTCAAATTATCAATTAGCAGCAACAGTAAACAATAAAATATTAAAATAGGTTACATTTTATTGTTTAGGATAATTTGTTTAAAAATTATGATATCAAAATGTCAGGCATTTCCCTTATTTTGTCCAACCCCTGTTCATGTCTGTCTGTGATTTCTGATCTTCCTCAGAGTTTTTTTTTTTTTTTTTGTCACTTCAAGCTAATCTGGAATATCTGGCAGAATTTTCCTAATTTTTCAGGTAAAAAGTATTTTATGGGCTATTCTAAAAAATTGGGTGTTAAAATGTGGCATTTTTCTTATTTTTATTTATGAAAGAATTTAGGTGAGGGGCATCAAAACTGGCAAAATTTACAGCAAGCATGAGCGTTTCCAGCTCATTTATGGGTGGCTTCTGCCTGAGTTTCTACATTGGTATCTATGGCTGCAAGGTTCTTGCTTGAGCAAGATGAGGAGACTCCCATTTATTATGGAGATGTGATCAAGCTCACTTATGGTAAATGTTATTCCCATTATCCCATCTTTATTGGAGATAAAAGAAATGCATTATATTTTTCCTTTAATTTGATATATATTTTCATTATTTTGGTATTAATTTTTGAGAAATGAAAAATTGTTGCACATACCGACCTATGGCTGTGAAACACTCCTAAAACCATCATTTTTACTGGAATTTTTTGGAAAATTCTATCCATTATTCTATATTTGAGTTTGTTTAGCCAATTTACAAAAAGGGATATTTATGCTTTTTGTGAGTAAATGGAATGGCATTTTTAACCTATTGCTCTCTAGCTGATGAGGTCAAAATTACATAATTCTTTTAGCCTTCCATTGGGGACTTAGAATTTTGTTATGCCACAGCTCCAATTACTAAGCCTGCCAGACATTTGTACTTAACCAAACTGGAAAATTGAGCAGAAACTAGCCATAAATGAGATGAAAATGCCTGTAACTGAATGCACAGACAATTTCACCTGTTCCTATGGCCCTTGATTAACATCAGTTGTGATAATAACGTAAAATGGCATATTTTTGCCCCAAATCATCAGAAATCAATGGCAAAATGATTATTTTCTCCTACACCTTATGGAAAATTTTGCGCAACATTCCAGATTAGGTGCCTGATTGTTTATCATTGATATGATTAAAGATGTATGCAAGGAACAAATATTATGACAATTAAATTTAATATGATTATATGTAATTCTTTACTAAGTCAAGTCATCTTTGTTTACTAACAAAAACCTATCAAAATCTACCCAATTCACCATAAAATGGTTTTTTAACTAATGTATTTCTTTCATCAAGAACTTTCACCAGTGTCCAATTCATTACTTATTAACTGTCATATGCTTGTATCTCAATTATTTTATTATAATTCATCATCTTTACAACTCTGTGACCACAATAAAGTTGTGATACATTGCAATATTAACAAGTTTATGCACTAATAATGGCTACACCCTCATCCGGTGAGTGCTTCAGATGATGAATTTTCTGCTTCATCTTTACTCACTATAAAGTCTTTCCAGGAAGATTGTCAGGCATAAATAAGTATATATTTAATATTATTAAGATTCTATTGATAAGCCATAGATTTCTCGTGCTCTCGGATATTCTGTGATACAATTATTAAATTTATAACTGTATAGTTTATAATTACCAAGGGGAATGTTATCTATTGGCTTTTTTTATATATTTCAGAGCTAGTAAAATATACATAAACAGCTATCATGTATGTAAACTAAATTTCATGGTCAGATATTTTTAGGATATTTCATTGACTTATGAGATTGAAATGAATTTGAGAAATGCCTGGTTTTAATTACAGGAAACATATTATTTCATGGACAATTATTTGATAGAATATTTAAACATATATTTGTTAATCTCTTGTAGGTATCAGTTCACAAATTTCCTTAATCCCCTGCAAGAAAATTGTTGCAATTGTAATTTTACTTTGAGTTCTTGTTTGTTCATGTGACAATTAAAAGTAATTTCTTAATACATTGATAGAATAAACTTCCTAAATAAAAATATTAAAGCATTTAATTTACAAAATGCTCTTTCATAACGTGTGAAATTTGTAAGAGTGATATCTTAAAAATTCATGTTAATGGTTGTATTTCTATCACTTGAAACTTATTGGTAGTCAGTCATATACTTTCTCTTCATGATAGGCTTAAGGAAGAATTTATGCTGACTTAATAATTTTTTACTACTACTAATTGGTGTCTTTTTTAAGTATTTAGGATGTTATTGTTTCTTCTGCATTGATTGTCTAGAATGGATAAAATTCAGCTTATTGAAGTTTGTTCTTGATGGATATGGCTCATAGTTATCTTTATTGCTGAAAATATCAGTTCAAATCCTGTACCTATCATTTGAAAAGTATCTTTAGTTTGGGCCTATGTATACCGGTACTTCAAATTAATTTTGTATCACTCAACAGAGAACGTGATCCCTTCTTCTCAGCGACCTGACGGCACGTGGAGAAAGCAGCGACGAGTCAAGGAAGGCTACATCCCCCAAGAAGAAGTCCCATTGTGAGTATTGATGCTTGTTCCATGACTACCAATCATGTCAAGCTTAAAAATGACAAAACAGAGGTGATGGTATTTACCTCAAGACCTTCAAATGAAATCACTTTATTTCAACATCACTTGTCTATCAATTTTCCTTTTTATGTTCTCCCTTCAAAAACAGCCTAGTACATATGATTATGTAATTAAAGTTCAGTACTAACAATCATAAGCATATAAATCATGTACGGTATAAAATATTGCTTTCAAGGCTGAAGAAGAAAAAGCTAAATCCTACCCAAAGCCAAGCCCATTAAAGCTAACAAAATTGCTAATCAATTTCTGATTAAAAAAATGTTGAGATTAGCTCTATAGTTCCTAAAATCATTAATAATAAAAAAAATATTGCAAAGTGTTAAAGGAAATTATAAAATTGTTGTTTCCATCTTTTGTGCTTCAGATTGAAGGAAGGAATCTATGCAAATTTTGGAAGGAGAATATTAACACTTATAGTTATTATTCACTTGAAATTGTTATTTAATGCATAGCTTTTTGCGCTGCTTTGATCTTTGCTTATCTATTATGCTTTCTACTAATAATATTTTTATTGATTATTCTTGTACTATTTGAAATTGATGAGGTTGATGAGGCAGCTGGTGACCAAAACATTTTGATTTAAATTATGATAAATTCCCTTTCCATTTAAATTCATGACTCTTAAGTATTTCTGTTCAACTTTTTTTTCAACTTGTTCATTTTTGATCTAACTGAGGCTTCAGCACAGCATTGAATATTTGTAGTAATTTCATTCATGTCAGTTTTCCATTCTGAGGTGCATGCTCTACTTACTTCACTATAAGACATTTATAAATTATTTAAATTTTTAGCATAAAATGATAACTTGAGGTAGAAAATTTCCTAGCATCATTGGAATACAAGTTTGTATTCTAGAGAATTTGGCTTAATAGGCAGAGTACTGTTTAATATATACCACTACTTGCAGCAAAATGAATAAATATTGTATGTACAGGTAACTATATAAATTATACCTCTTCCTTTGACGTGTGTATTGAATTTTCTTTAGCTATTTTCTGCCTTGCAGTCATTGCATTTCATTTGTATACCAGGTATGAGAGTAAAGGCAAACAGATAGCAAAAAGCATCCCTACTCACCCCATCGGCCTACATCCTGAAGACATCGTCAAGCACAAACAACTTGAGAGAATGGAGAAGCAACTTGAGAGCACCAACTCCATCATCCCTGGCCTCCCCACCTCTGCGCTGACATCAACTAAGAGTTTGTATTATAATCTCCCATCTGAACATCCTCGAGTGTTTTGTGAATTATTAAAGCTTGCAATTTAATAAATAATGTATGATAAATTACACGAATTTCATGCTATGTATATCTCGATTTTTTTCTACTGTTAGTTCAAGAATTTGTTAGATTTTAATTAACGTATTCTAGTCTGCATTAGAAAACTAAAAGTTTGCCCTTTTAGGGCTTTTAGCTCTTCATATTAATTTATTTTAGGATATTACATTTGTAAAATCTACAATATTGGTGAATAGCCTCCTTTCAAGGTTATTTTCTGTATTAAAATTTTATGGTGCCTTGATACAACATTTTGTTTTCGTTGTTATAGTAATAGCTATACTGGATCCTGGTAGTGGCAACTAGGTACAGGATGAGTGATGGATCACTTTTTCCGCGCACTAAGGCCACTGGTAGTTTCAGGACCATCACCGAGTAATTGCCAAGTGATGACCCACCATAATCATTTTTACTTTACCCAACACCCTGGACAAGCTAGGTACTCATTTATCAACCAGAGTTGGATGAATGGCTGAGTTGGCCATGAGTTGAGCATGAGCTTCCCAAAAGAACTTGTCCTCAGTGGGACTCGAGCCCAGGAGCTGGGTATCAGAAACTGTGTTTCTCACAACTACACCACCACTGCACTACCACAGCTCCACATTTTTGTTATAAGGCGATATTTGTCAATACTGTTTTAGGATTGTTAAATTTTCTCTTATTCGAGAATCATCTTTATTACTTTCTCTAGGTGGTCCGAAGAAGGAAAAGAAGAAGGCATCGTCTTCTAAGAAGGAAGCCAACCCAAATGGCTTCGAAATCACATTTGAAACGTCCATTGTTGGTGGCCCTAAGACCCAGAAAGGTTAGAGTAGTAAACATAGAAGAGCTAATGACATCTAGGGTGCAGAAGCACTGTGGTTTTTGGCTTGTTGTGGTTTTAACAGAATAAAATAGGAAAATATGGAAGGTTACGTTATGACTTCATTGGCGACATTTCTTGCTTGATGATTTGGACATCATGGTTTATCATTAATATGATCTAAAGTATGATTTTGCTTAAGAGACTGAAGTTTAAACAAGGAAAATTAACCTGAATAATCCACAGGCCTGCATTCGGTAGAGCATTTTTGATTCTCTAAATGCGTGAACTACGCATAAAATTACTGGTTAAGTAGTCTTGTTGAATTGTTGAGATCTTGTCGAATATTGTTGAAACAATGTTCTGTACAATGTTCTGATTATCTGGTGTCTGGGCTAAATAATTTCATTTTTTAGGCAAGTCCAAGAATACCAACAAGAGCTCGAACAACAAGGAGAATACGGGGACGTCTGGCAGTCAGAGATCTAGCAAGACGGCGGCTAAAGACCCCGCTCAGAAGCCCTCCAAGACCTCCGGCAGCGAAGCACAGAAGAGCAAGAAGCCCACGGGGGAGGAGGCAGCTACCGCGGCTGCGCCTGCAAAGCCTCTGAAGGAAGTCACCAAGAACGTTAAGGATAATAACAAAGAGAACAAGGACAATAAGGAGAAGAAAGAAGCTAAGGATAACAAAAATGCCAAGGAAAACAAGACTGAGTCTCCCAAGAAAGCCGCTAAAGATGGATCCAAAGCAACTAAGAATGCAGCTAAACCTGACAAAGAAGATGGTAAAAGCAAGGGAGAAGGCAAAAAGGAATCGGCGAAGGGAGACAAGCCTAAAGCCAATAAGGAAGGTGGCAAAGCCTCTGCCAAGGTCCCTAAAGAAGGAGGTCAGCAGCCTACTAAGGAGAAGACTGCCAAAGCCAAAGATTCAGGCAAGGCAAAAGCCAGCAAAGGCTCTGAAGGGTCAAATAAAGCAGCTGATGGTGCTAACAAGGTTGCTGATAGCTCACCCAATGATCCCGCTCAGGCCGCCAGACGACTAAAAAACGTCACCAAGAAGCTGAAGGAAATCGCCAAGCTAGAAACCATGATTGAGTCCAAAGAAATTGTTACACCATCTCAAGATCAAATTGATAAGATAAACAAGAAAGCTCAGTTCACCAAGGAAGTTCAGGAGTTGGAGAAGATTGTGGGAGTCCAAGAGGGTGACAATGAAGCAGCCAAGGCTAACGAATAGCCTAGAGTCTGAATGACGCGCTCTTCGTAACTTCACAAATCGAAATATTTTCGTACGGCTGAAGATGCCCTTTGGTTTTTTATTGCTATTTATTCTTCCAGACTAACGTGATGTATGGTTCGGAAGCGTGTCTTGATGTTTTCTGTTATTGATGTTAGAATTATGATGAATTAGACTTGGATTAGAACCATAAACCTTAGATTTGTTCAATTGTATTCGTTGGAGAGCGAGCGACTTCTAAATTATTTATACTCAATTTTCATCCTGAAACCACGCCCCAACTTTTAATTCACCTCACGCTCTGTTATTGGCGTTTTTCAAGACCAGATTCGATAGAACTCTTGAACATCTGCAGCAATTGCATTTGCTTCACACTCCGTTCAATATATGATGCTTCAATGCGCGAGTGCTGTTTTGCATTAGTCAATCGTAACTTAACTTCGAACTCAACCGAGCCGTGGAATTTTTTCCCCCCTTCTGCTTCAAGTCAAAAAGCTTGACGTTGTAGCTTCATCACTTGTTAACGTGACGCGTCATAAGCTTCTAGGTCACATGTTAGTGTTACCCGTTTTCACAAGCAGCTGTAGACAGAGCTATTTATGACAATTAACACCTTAACTTAAGAATACTTGCTACTAAAACGAGTCCTAGCATCACTGCTGCGGTACTACTTTATGGCGACAGTGACAATGGTGTCTAGTGTGGATTTATTGGCCTTTAACGCCGAGGTCTTAGCTGTTCCAGGTCTATATTAGGTTTCTGTAGGAGGCTTCTGTAGAAAACTCGGGTTGATATGTGAACAGTAATTGCCAAATACTCTTCTCTTAGAAACTTGTAACGAATCACCTCTTAACGATTAGGTTTAATTTAGTGTGTGTGTATTCTCCCTAGTTGATTGGGCTTCCTCAGTGTTGCTCTCAAACTTTTCAATTAACCGTTCGAGTGATTTTCCTAACATAGTTTGTGGAACTAATCGCGATGTGTTGCTAGTCTTCTTGGCAATTGCTGCTTGATAATAAGCCTCTTTAATGTTCCTCTGTTGTCAGAGCACCTGAGACGTTCTTTGCAATTTTTGTTTTCCTTTGTATCAGACGTTTTGCAGATCTTAGGCAATTTATTTTTCTTGTTTCATCTCATTTCCTCGAAGTTGATGGAAATTTGTTACATGCTTTGACGTTATTCATATTATGTCCGTGTGGGATCTTGATAATTTCAAGCTGTTAACCGAATGCATTGAATCTTTACGTCACGGTTTTGCAGCAACTCTATGTGCTCTAGTATTTACTGGCTGTGAAACGGTGTTTGTATTCTCAAGGTTTTGTAAACCATTTCGGGATTTTTCGTCGGGTATAATTTACGCCACAATGTCACGAGATACTTTTGTACTTTTGATGTGGACAAGAGAATGCAATGTTATCTGGCAAGGCAAATCAACTCTTGTTGAGAATGAGAAAGATATGCATTCGGTACTGGCTTACACCTGCCTTCAATTAAGATCGTTTCTAGACGTTATTGCTAGCGCCTCGTTTAACGTCATACGTTAGCTCAGGGTAGTTTTTAATATTGTCTTGGATGACCTTACGTATTTCATGTCTGTTTACCTGTGTAATTTGTTCTAACTACGGTTATTGCAGCTTGGTTTCTCACGGTTATAGTCATGTTCATTCTACCCGACTTGACGCATGACAAAAATATAATAATGTACGCCTACTTATAAATCTTTCTGTACCTTTATATATTTTCCGTGCTGTTAGCGTACATTGCAGCTGGTCGATAGACAAATTTTACGCAAGCTTTGTGCACCATTTCAACTGAATTGACTATAATGCTCTCGACGGTCGCTGAGCGTTTAAATTGCTTGCTGTCGTGTGTCACTTTCAGAGCAAACCTCTCAATTCGCGTTTCATTTTATCCAAGTAAAGAAGGATGTTTGAAATATCTCGTTGATTATCCTTTCCTTTCGTGCACTGTATGTAGAACATTCCATTATTTCCGCGCGACTAATCGAAACTAATAATTTATTAATTTCTACTATCATCTGATAGCCGTTCAAGCGATAGTAGCGAAACCTAGATTATTTTCTTCTTTAAATACAAAATTAGCACTCTGGAATCGAACTGTTTCCTTACTAGTGGTTTGTTGGAAGGAAATTCGCCACTGAACAACCTGAGTTTCATCCCAGACACCAAATGAAAATGTTAATCTGCGAGTAACATGTTTCAATCTCCTCTAATTAAGATTTTTAGTAAAATCAATTCCTGTTCCGAATCACTTCTTATATTTCCTATCCTCACACTATTTCAAAAAATAAAGTTCAACGCACTGATTATATTTTACTGAAATCGAACACGAATAATTTTTAGCAAAATTATTATTCAGTTCTGAAGGTATAAATATTTTCCATTGCAATTTCAATTCGGTATTCAATTCATATAGTAATTTAATATCAGCGCAATGCAAGCCTTCACAATAAAGAGAGAACAGCATTGGTTGTAACATTTAAATGTTATGAAAAACAATTGATCTAAAAACACTGTTCATTAGCTCTTTAGACTAATTGAAGGTGATGGCATCAACCATTAGATTCTTTAAAAATCCCAATATGATCGTAATTTGTTACATTTGCGCACAGTTTGCAACTTCGTACTAGAAAAGGCGCAAACTATTATTTTCTAACTATTTTTTATCTGGTACTTCTGACGCTCCCAATATAACATCAATGTCATAGTAATATTGTTTCAGTTTCTCGTTTCTGCTGCTTGCAACGTAGAGCTTCTGCTGCGCGTCCGGCTGTCGTTCGCACTCCGCAGTCGAGCTGTTGTCGTCGTTGTTGTTGTTGGTGGTGCGGTCGCTGGAATGTCGGGCGGAGAGGCCTTACGCTCTGAGCCTCCAGGGCAGTGTTGGGGGTTAGAGGGTGACGGTGTAGTAGGGGTGAAAAGGGGGGTGTGACACGTAGTGCATAAGAGGAGGGGAAGGGATGACACGTAGCAGGGTTGTGGTGTTGAGGAGGAACAGTGTGGAAGGTGTGCCACGGTAAATGGCTAAAGAGAGGGGAAGAGTATAGTATAGTAGAAGTTATACATTGATGGCAAGTATGATGGGGGGGAGGGCTCGTCGCTCGAAGAGGGGGATAGTTGGTTGATGAGATCATTCTTTGTAGTATTGGTCATACTATGAGAGGAAATGCTGAAGGGGTTATATTAGGAGTCCTACTTAGAAATATTTTGTAATGGGGGCAAATACTTAAAGGTGAAAGTGTCAAGTACAGATGATCTTTTAGGCAAATGCGCGCACGTGTGATGAGTTGGTAGGAATATAAGGAAACTTTATGACTTTAGAAGAATAGAAGGAAATTGATGCGAGAAAAGTGGTAATATTTTTAGAATTCTCATATGTATCCACATTAAAAATAGGTTTTATATTAGTTATTGTAAAAAATGATGTAAAATAATATCCAAAATACGAAAAAATGTGATAAAAACTATAATGAACCATTCAATACGGTATACCTATGAAATGGTGGCAGAGAAATGCTTACGTAGATTTATTAGTTATATGCTAAATTTACTTGGGACCAATTTTTTAGTTCCATCACAATTTTTGTTGTAAATGCCTACCTGTAGAGTTCTTTCACGTTCCGTAACTAGTCAGTCGTCATGTATCAATTTCGTTACAATGATTAATTTTCTCAAGCGTCTTGACGTCATGAAAACGCAATTCCTGCTCCGCGCCTATGGTATAGTTCCAATCATCCGAGCGTATGACCGACCTACGGACCACGGCCATCGTCGGTTAGTCACATTGTTGCTTTTCGTGTGGAGGGAATTTCTCCTAACGCTGTACTTCGGTGGGAGGTTAGGACGGTGGTGGTTGGGATGGTCGGGGGAATGGAGGTTTCGGCTGAGCACGCACGGGTAAATGGTTAGGACTCTGCAGTCCGCACGCCGTCCTGTGAACCTCTCTTTATGATGTAACAACCCGAAGGATTTCTATGAACAGAATTGAAACTTACACATGCATTATGAACACAGAACTTTTCATATAATTTGTGATTGAATACAAAAGTGGGAGGGTATGGCTGATGTAACATCGACTAATGTATTGTTACGAGTGTAAAAAATCGTTTGCAACAACTTGCATTCCAGGGCAGTCTATTCCATTAACAGGTAGGCTGAGGGCGAGGATGTAGGAATGGTGTCGGAGGTACGATGTTTAGTAGCGTGGCTTCCCAGCTCATATGATGAGGGTTTGATGGGGGTCTCTAAAGTCGGGCTATTTTGGGGGGGTAACTACAATACAAGGGGGTGTGGGAGACGACCCTGGGACCAACGCTCTTTGGGAACCTGCGGTGTTGGGGGATAGGAAGATAATCGCGGGAAGTCAAGACTTGTGACTCGTTGCAACGGTCGAACCGAATGTTCACGCAAGTCGGCACTGCAACAAAACAAGTGTTCATACTGTAGAACCTTTATGCTTCTTCTTAATAACATTGTTTTCAGTAAAACAATATATTATTTCAGGAATATTCCTCATATGATAATGATCGTTATGTAAACTTTACGACTGTGATTCAGATACTGATTTTCATTGAATGTCATCGCTTTTTTTCTGTGCTGTATAGTTTACTTATGTGTATAGATTTTCAGTGACGGCCACCGTGCAAGGAACTGGTTTATAGCTGCTTTATTTTTTCAAGTTTTTTCCGTTTTGATTCCTTGGCTGTCTCTTCCTCTGAACACATTTGCTTGCGAGCTGCAATGTTATTCCTACCAGAATTTTAGTTGACATGCATATTTGAGGCCTAATTCTGTGACTGTTTGGCTTGAGTGGCTGTACGGGGAGTTATAGATTCTCAAACCTGTTTCCAACGACTTGGAAGCTCTCTCTGGGAAACAGTTTGGGAATACCCTAAACTGAGGATTGCTTCGGAGTCGAATATAATATTTGAACTTGATGAATACGTGAACAGAAATGTTATTATTAGGCTGGTTGGTGTAAACGATTATTTTTCTCTACTTTTCTAGTCTTTTGATCATAACTGGATTTAGTATCAAATTTGATTCTACTGTCATTGAAACTGTTGCACTGCTGCTAGGCTAAAAAAAATTAGATCAGTACTCACTGCAGTGAGTGACATGTGCAGAGAGCGCATTTTCTCACGTCCGTCCGGCACGGACGGACGGACATGACGAGCACAATAGAGCCTTTATCCATAAATGAGAAAATGCGCTAAAAACTATACAATATTTGGCATTCCTTTCATCATACTTGATTTATGGACTCCCCGTTACGGAATCCGTCTATGATACTCAAAGTGCAATGAACATTTCTAAAAATAAGGCTTATCTCATTTCAATTGTTATATTGTGTGGATAAACGGCATTATCCAGGTTATGTAATAAATTTTAAACATTTTAGATGCAAGCTGTATTAAAAAAATATAACTCAGTACTCACTGCAGTGAGTGACAGAGAGCGCATTTTCTCGTCGACGAAAACGTGAAATCACGGATGGACAGACAGACAGACGGACGGACATGACGAGCACAATAGGGCTTTTTTTCTACAAATGAGAAAATGCGCTAAATACTAATTTATTTGCCTTCATTCACAGGAAATCTGAAAGCTGCGCAGAACTTCCTTTCGTTCATCAGTGTGAGGTCAGCAAAATCTAATTATTCTTATTTTTTACGTGCATTTATGGGGATCTGCATGTCTATTTATTTATTTCAAGAGAGCACACACAGGTTAAATTTTTCGAATGTTCTTCTGCCTACATTTTTTTCGAATGTTCTTCAGCATTCATGCATGATAACTAAAACGTGTGCTAGCGTAATTTGTATATATAAATCATACCATTACATAATTTTGGTGGCTGATCTATCCCTACACTTGTATTCTTAATTTTTCTAAACTGTTGTTGGAGCTGGTCTCATATTTGAATTAGGAGAAGACATGGTGAATTTACTTAGCCTTTTATTTGCTGTCATTTCTTGTATAAAAAATGTTAAAGCCTTGATTAGTTTGACGACTCCAGTCTCTCCAGTATTGAATTTCGTTAGTAAAAAGTGTTTTTATTATAATTTTACGTCTTTTGGTATAATTAGGTTTGTTATACGGCCTCTAGTGATGGCCGTATCGAGATTACGTTAACTTTACGCTATTTTCTGCCTAGGGGGTTCTTGGTTATGAAGAATGGTCAGGGTTATGGCAGGAGGCTTCATTAAATGTTCGTCACACCGCAGGTTTCGCTTCCACAACTGTCGGATTTAGCGAGAAAATCCTCTAAATTGCTTTCAATTATCTCCCATCTCAACGTGGGAGTCGTCTTTTTATTTGTCAATTCACTTTGCTATTAAATTACAATTTCAAATGCAAAAATCATTATCTGAACTGCTTATTCAAATGACAATAGAGTTGGGCTTGACATTTTTATAGTTTCTGCACTGTTGATAACCTAAGTATTTGAGAGAATTTTTTAATCCATTCGTTGAATGAAACGGCAAAAGTTAATGTGAGACCTCCGTGAAATTTATTACAACATAGGATATTTTTATCAATTGCCGGATCACTTATTAAAGCCAATGCAAGTTACTTGCGCATCTCTGCGCTTTATTTACACGCGAGTTCATTGGAACACGCACGACCGTCTTCAAGGTCTAAAAAGATCGCCCCCTCGCTTCGCTGTCTTCGGTGGCGCTCGCAGCGCGTGACGGCGTAAGTCGATGCGCTTTATAACAGCGGCCTTGAGCTACACCACCTTCCATGTTACAACTCACGGCCTTCGTCTTTTTGCTTATATCTCCTACCAGTGACACGCTTTTTGCTTATATCTCCTACCAGTGACACGCTTTTTGCTTATATCTCCTACCAGTGACACGGGGACACTTTTTTGCTTAAATCTTCTACGAAAGACACTATGACACTTTGCATCAACACGAAGACACTTTTCAGCAGCCTTGAGCTACACTGCCTTTCATTATTCTACTCACGGCCTTCGTCTTTTTACTTCAATATTCTACGAGTGACACGATGACACTTTGCACCAACTGACGTGAGTGAATGATGTTTTTTTTCTGGAGCAGATACTTGTTCTGGTAAACGTTCAGTTGAGAATCGTTCAACCAATCGACGTTAGTAAAGGATTGGTTTGATTTTTTTTTTTTCGTGCCGATACATATACATGGTCTACTGAACGTTGAGTGACAATCGTCCAAGACGAAGCGCGAGATTGTAAACTAAGAATTGATCACGAACTTTTTTATACCAGACATATCATCTATAATTTCTACCAGTCATATCATCTACTATAATTTCTTTCCAGGTGTCATCCTGCAAAATTATTGATCCCTCGGGTAAGCTTGTGGAAAAATTATTAAAATTATCTGGGATTATTCGCTGATACTCAAAGTTTAGAGCTGACCATTTAACCGACAGTTCGTGGCGACAAATTTCATTCAATTCTATTGCATTGGTTGATAACATTAAATTCAATTCGAAAATTCAACCTCTGATAGTGCTTCATGAAGAGAAATTCTAGGCGCTTCGTGTGTTAAAATTATTCATACAGACAATTATTACTTATTGACTAACGCTGCAAACCCTGCACAAGGTTCTCATGTTGAGCCTATTTCGTGCTACTGACAAAGTTCAAGTTTTTTGCTTCGTATAATAAAGGATGAATGTCGAAAATCCCAAGCGTCATTCAAGAATAACCGTTCCGTTACAACGCTTCAAAGGTCATGACGCTAATCCGTCTGTCATTAAGACCAGGAAGACATTATAACGATCTCACAGCTTCGTTCATATCCCCTACACATCTTTCCATTTCACTGTTAAATAAAGTTCACATCTTCGACTGCGCGGTATATTTCATAAATATACTCATTCAGCATAGCATAAACGCCCAGAACGTTTCGTAGAGGACAGTACATTGTAGGTCTCGAAATAGCTATAATTATTACTGCTTGCAGTCCCACACATCAGAGCACGGCAAATAAAGCATTCTCTAATTTAGTTATCCTTTTAAATAGAGGACAGTAACATCGAATGTATAAGAAATAGCCAATGCTTGCAGTCCCATATATCAGCGCGTGGAAAATAATGCATTCTCTAATTCAGTTATCATTTTAAATGCTTACATAATCTGACCTTTGACCTTTGTTTTCATTATGAAATTTAACTAGCATTTTATTTTTATAATGTCATAATAATGATGGAACTTTTATTAGAATTTATTCCACAGTTTGGGAAAAAGTAATAATATAATATTGAACGTATTGGAAGTGCTCCAAAATAATAAGTTACATTATTATTGAACTTAAATATGATAGGCTCGTGAATGCAACATCGTTTGCAAGGCTATTTTAAGAATGGTCTTAGCACGGCTATCACGATAGTAAATTGTTATCACTACCTGCTGATTTTTTTCTGTATCGCGCGTATAAATTCAATTTAAATTTAAATAACTCTAATATAACTATATAACTTCATAATAACTTTAAATAAATAACATTTAAATAAATTTAAATAACTGAGGTAACATCGGCGCTGGTCTACTGCGTCTATGGCATGCGTTAAGGGGACCGGCTACCCTCCGGAAAAACTTCTACAGTTATCATCCGATCCTCATGAAACTTCACATACATACGTAAAATGTAAAAATAAGAACATTTTGCTTCTATGACCTTTTCAAAAAAATTGATAGAAAACGTGAAATTCATAGAAAACGGCTAAAAAGGGGTACTTTAGAAAATCTATCTCCTCCTACAAATATCATCCTACAACATCGAGACACATATCATTCGGTTCGTAAGGACCATACCTAAAAATTTGGTGATCACTTTTCTCATTTTCCCCTTAGTTTTTTTTATGCGCGTTTTATCCCATTTTTCTCATTTTTCCCCCCTCCCCCCCCTTCTCCCCCATATAAAAAACGAACCAGACAGAAATTAAAAAAAATGATCATCAAATTTTTAGGTAATTTCCTTTCAAATCGAATGGTGTATGTCTCATTGCTGTAGCTTGAAAACTGTAGGAGGAGATAGGTTTTCCGTGACAATAAGTTGAACTTTTCAGGACGGCGCGACAAAGTCCCGTGCGCCTCGAAATAGGCACTCAATGTAGTATGGATACCAAACTACAGGCTTCTGTAGCTTAATTCACTCAAGGATGCTAGCAGCAACTTGTAGCGCACCTCTACGTACAATGTTAGGAGGGTAACTGAGCTCAGATGCCAGATACACCAAGATATGTAGTCTTGCCGCTGTAATTTTCCCAGGTCTATTTAGTGAAGGAACTCCACCCCCCCGCCCCCCATTAAAGCCTGGCCATCTGCGTCAATATTGCCGTACATAGATCGCAGTAGTATCGTTGGAAAGCTCAGAATGTCAGCTTTAAGATGAGACTAAGCATGTAACTGCAGCACAACTCAAGTAGAAACTATATTCAAAGATTTCAGCAGCTAATTACTTTATATCTAATTACTTGAAGAACTCTCTCACCCGCTTCCCTTTATAGAGACGACATGAACGAAAATATTGGTGTACAGCGATGGCAGTGGTACCATTGGAAAGAGCAGAATTCCAGCTTTCAGATGAGCACAAAAACCGAAAAACGCCAAAATTGAAAATTTTAGGGTAGCCGGTCCCCTTAACGCCACATGATTTTAAGATTTTTTGGGAAACAAGTTCTGCGTGCTAAATGAACGGGTTTTCTATGCTAAAGTTGGCTTATAAGGGATAAATTAAACATTTATTGTAGGTGAATTGATAAATCTATAGCAATTGAATGGATGACGGACTCATATGAATAGGGTAAGCTTTTACTGAAGGAATTTTCGACGCTTGTGTATTACAATACGTGTCAATTTATTCCTGGATTAAATTCTGTCATTTGCTATAGAATTATAAATTTTTCGTGCAGGGTAAATATGTAGATAAGTAATGTAGATAATTTAATTAGCAAATCTCGATTTGCTTAGCTTTTGTCAGCATATTCATCAATTTTGTCCTGAAATAAGTCACAAAAACCTAAACCAAACCCGATATCCAGTTTACATGAAAATAAGTTTGAAGAAACTAACCGTTCGTGGAAAGTACGGGATTTTAATGCAATTAAACCTCGTGTATTCACACCTCCGTCATGTACAAACTCATCCTTTCTCTACATTCATCCGTTTTTTGGCCATTATATTTTTTAACGCGTGTTTTCCTGAAAAACGAGCCGTATTGTTCTGATCGAGTTGCTGTTTAGCAGATTAATTATTAGATACATTACCTCATCACTGACGCTGGTGAAGCGTTGACTTCCCCAAATTATATTTAGCCATATAAAGTTCTTGAATTGGTATTCGAAATACAATTCTCAGACGTTTAGATAGTCGGTGACAAAATATAACAGTCAATTAAGCACTGCACATTCACAAGCATTAATGTTGCGCCTGTTAAAATGTTTACTTGTTCTCTTATATTGGGAACGAGCAATGAAAGAGAGAATTTTTTTACTGTAAATTTAAATAATTTTTTTTAGATTTGGTTTTGTGATTATCATTATCCTGATTTCATGTCTTCAATCGAAATTCTTATTTCAGTTGAAGTGTAGCTTCTAGCTGACGATTTAATGAATTGTTCTGTTGCTTCAGAGAAAAATTTTTACTTCTTTTGTATGGGCACGTAATGTCATAAAAATATCACGGTGTTTCCCGCCATTTTCATTTCAACGGAGTCAGAAATCCTCTCTTTCTTCCATTTTTCTAAGCAAGACAGCAAGGCGATAAATTTTTTAAAGAAAATTAAATCATCTCCGTCGTTCATCAATTTGTATCTACTAATCCTAACACGCATACAGATGTTTTATTTCCTGTATTATGCTACATATTTTTTCTACTTTGAAACCTACATTTTTTTAAAGAACGCAAAAAACATCGCAATTTAAATATGTCCAAATGTAACTAGTTTTCGCTCCTAGTATATCTGGGCTGAATGTTCGTATGATCTTCAGAAGAATTTCAGTTTCATTCCCACGGTTTGCACGGGAACAAAAACCGAGCCCCTGCCACCTCTCGTACCTGGTCTCACTTTTACGGTTGAGGTCCTGAGATCACCAACACATTAATTATCACCTCTGGAACCTCATTAATGGCTCTTTATTCTTGATAACTAGCCAGTAAATAATGTATATTATTCATTAATTAATATAATGTCTAAATATTAATTATTAATAATGTATATATACCTTGTATATTATAGCGAACTTCAGATTTTGTGGTTGAAATGATTTATATGGCGCCGTGAGGTAATTTATTAATTATATATTTATTTTTTTTATCTTATTTATATGATAGTAAACGTTTCCTGAAAATTCTTTCAGTTGTTATCGCAGATGTTTCTTCGTTGGAGTTACAAGCTCTGGACGTTTTTTTTCAAAGAATGACAATATTCTGCGTGGTTGTCTGTTTATTTCAGCGGATGCTTCCGAGCGTGCGTGTTCCCACCGCTGAACTCCAACACCTGCCGTCCATCCTGTGCCGCTGGCCACATGGACAGACCAACCCTAGACTCTTAAACTTATATTGTCTTTCTTTCTTTGCCGTGTCTTAAAGTATTGGGTCTTCCTTTCTTTGCCTGGTCCTTAATGTTATAATGTCTTCCTTTCTTTGCCTGGTCCTTAATGTTATAGTGTCTTCCTTTCTTTGCCTGGTCTTAAAGTTATAGTGTCTTCCTTTCTTTTCCTGGTCCTTAAAGTTACATTGTATTCCTTCCTTTGTCTGGTCCTTGAAGTTATATTGTCTTCCTTTCTTTGCCTGGTCCTTAAAGTTGTATTGTCTTTCTTTCTTTGCCTGGTCCTTGAAGTTATATTGTCTTCCTTTCTTTGCTATGTCTTATTGTTATATTGTCTTCCTTTCTTTGCCTGGTCCTTAATGTTATAGTGTCTTCCTTTCTTTGCTATGTCTTAAAGTTATTGTGTCTTCCTTTCTTTGCCTGGTCTTAAAGTTATACTGTCTTCCTTTCTTTGTTATGTCTTAAAGTCATTGTGTCTTCGTTTCTTTGCCTAGTCTTAAAGTTATATTGTCTTGATTTCTTTGCTATGTCTTAAAGTTATATTGTCTTCCTTTCTTTGCCTGGTCTTAAATTTATATTGTCTTCCTTTCTTTGCCTGGCTTTAAAGTTATATTGTCTTCCTTTCTTTGCCTGGTCTTAAAGTTATATTGTCTTCCTTTCTTTGCTATGTCTTAAAGTTATATTGTCTTCCTTTCTTTGCTATGTCTTAAAGTTATATTGTCTTCCTTTCTTTGCTATGTCTTAAAGTTATTGTGTCTTCGTTTCTTTGCCTGGTCTTAAAGTTATATTGTCTTCATTTCTTTGCCTGGTCCTTGAAGTTATATTGTCTTCGTTTCTTTGCCTGGTCTTTACAAGACTAACAGACCAGAAGTGCCCATGGTTTTGGTCTGGGATATTTTAGCCTTATATCTAAGTGTGATAAGAGTCTGCATATTTTGGGTTTGGAAATTATCTTTCGTTTCAAGCACAGAATGCGTAAATATAATTCTTGCATTGCCATTCTAAACGTATTCTTTAAACCATTCAAATTTCTCACTTCCTCTTATAAACAAATAATGTGACGTTAGCAAGTCCCCCTTTTAATCATGATAACACTTCTCGTTGATATTCTTCAAATTTCTAAATACTTTTCTTTTCTTGTAGATTCACAATTATTCTTGGTTATTAATGTCTTGTATCCGTACTAGAAAACTTGAGAAATTGGCGACGAAAATTACGAACTTCCGGTTATTCGACGTAGCAGGTTCCAGCGTAGCAGTGAAGCCCCGAGTTCACGACCACCACGTATATTTCCTGGACTCTGACAACCGTGCAGCTCGAACAATTTACGTACTCTGTTTTCTTTAATGTCTCACCACGTTCAATGAATATATTGTTCTACTATATATAGATTGACATGATAATTTATGATTTATAATAGATATATTTTAATATATTGAATAGTTAGTTATAGCTGAGTATGTACCATGAAATCAAGGTATTACGTATGCAATAGCATATTGCACGTGCGCTCACAACTATATTTTGCCTTTGCCTCAATGTCATATATGCGAACACTAAATGCTTTGAAGCAAGTAAAAATGCCACTCGAGATTATTTATAACACACTTTCTTTTTTTGTGAAGCTAAATTGTTTAGTGAATTATGTACGGGTTTTATGTTACATCTTATTTACTCATAAAAAATAATTTCCCTCATATCATAATAGTCGCGTGATAACTACACATAATTTTAATTATAAATTTTGCATCGTGTATTTCAAGTTTCCTGAAATATTTGGTGTGTCAATTTCATGGTTGATGGCATTTGTGACGCCGTCTATTCTCAATATTATTCTCCACTCGTGTTTGTGCGCACTCTATTCTTTATATTATCCTCCTCTCGTACCTCGGTACCTGTGACGCACTCTTCTATATATTATCCTCCACTCGTATTTGTGACGCACTCTATTCTATATAATATCCTCCACACGTATTTGTGACGCACTCTATTCTGTATATTATCCTCCACACGTATTTGTGACGCACTCTATTCTATATATTATCCTCCACACGTATTTGTGACGTATTATATGCACGTCAGCGATGTGTGGTTACGTCACAGCTGCGTGTCGAGCTGATGCTCACAACCCATCGCGCACAAGCCACGTATCTGCATCTATATACGAAGGCGAAGATATTCAGGGATTAAAACTGCATTGGTATTTCTTATCACGAACAATTTACAGTTGAGAACTAAATTCGACAGTTAATGACTCGAAGATGAGAGTAAACCCTACCGCGAACCTCTTAATACAGTAATTGAATTTGGGAAATACTTGAGAAGTTTATTTGATATTTCGATGAAGTTGAAATCCAATCTAATAAATAGATTCGACACGAGAAAAGAAAATTTTTAGGCGAAAAATTTAAACCTTTAACCTATCAAAACAATTTTCGCTGCAATGGTTATTGTTCTGGGATTGATTATTTTTGCTGATCGATTAAAAAACGACCCACGACCGTCATGTATATTGAATACGAATATTCATAGAGGCGCATAATTTAGCCTCAGCCTTGAGAGTCAGAGAGTAAAGGCTTTAGTTCCAAGACTTCCATCAGGGCCTTCAACCTTCAGCAATGAATGACTTGGTTGTTAGCAGCGCCTCTATATGCCGTGCTTTGGCCAGACAAAATGGAGCCCACTTCAATAACGACTTACATTGACGATAAAAACGTTTTGTGAAAATTCCACTTAGACGACACCTACGCCCCAGGCAGGTATAAAAAATATTTAATACATGAATTTAATGTGCAAATAATTCCTAAATTTAAAAGTCTTGGAGGCTAATAATATTACCTCACATATACTCAATGCCTCAGAGTTCAGAAACGTCATAAATTAAGGACCAAAATTAAGAATGCTGAGATTTCGTAATGCCTGAAATGTTTGTGAAAAAAGTAGTGAAAATTTGTTTCATGGAAAAAGTTGCAGAATTTGTCCAACGTTAAAAAAGATTAAAATTAGGTATTAATTCTTCAGGCATAAATGAAAAAAGGTAAAATTTGAAAATTTAGATGAAATGTTATGAAAATGACGCCTTTCATATAACCGCGTATGTTATGGTCACTTTTATGCAAAATCATTTTTTTTTGTCACGCGCAGCGGCGCTACTAAACCCGGGGAGTATTCCAGTGCAATAAGAGGATAGAATTAAATTAAATAAACAGATGGAATTTTACGATTTGAGGTTATTTTATTTTAAAGAAATAGAAGACCCCCAAATAGCAGATAACAAAATGGGTGCAGTTAAATCTTGAAAAAAAAATTACACAGTATACCTGCTACAAAGGAATTAGTTTATAACTTTGGCTTGTAGAGTTCTATATGTACAGCATCGTTGCGTTGAAATGGACCCGCCAACGGACAAATTTGAACCATAAGAAAAATTTATGTTCATAGGTTATATTCTAAAACATACTATGTAGTGCATGGCGACCTTGTGCGTTATATTGCCCAAACTATTTTTAACCGCCTATTTTATAGAGTAAAATATAATAATAATAAAGATTAAAATTATCATTTACATTCTTATTGGTAGTTTTTTTTAGTTCTTTTAGGTGCCATTCGTATGTGCTTCATAGAAAAACGTTGAAGAAATTTAGTCTCTCTTCAGATTTTATTTGATCTATTCGCATGCTAAGATCATTAGCTGCAGGCAGGACATTCGTCGACATTCGACGGTCAACTCGAACATCACGCCTTCAACTGGATCAAAGTCAAACAAAAAATTCAAGGGTTTCTTTCACTCTCTCGTGCTATCAGCTCGCCCACGTCCTCCATCATCGCGGCCAGGGCAGCCCAAAAAAACTGAGATTCAAGTCAGCCGAGGTTTTGGGGCCGGTTTGCGTGCGTATCAATGAACGTGGAAGAATGTTGCTATGCGCTGGACGTCGTGCAAAGCCGATAGTAATTTGCAGAATCTCTGGCGGGATACCAAGCTCCAGGAGTCGCGATCCCTCGAGTCCAACAGCCCGCCATCCGCGTGGAGTCCGAAAGTTTGAGTAAGAAGTGGATCATTGAAGCAACGAATCAAAGAGAGCCTGATCGTACTTTGTCTCTTTATGGGTGTTATTTTTGTATAGTTGTACAAGACGAGTCAATAAAATTTATTTCCGCGCATTAAAGTAAAAATTGACTTTAGTAGCAAGGTTTTCATAAAGTCATAGCATTAAGACAGCTCTCGAGTGCCTCTATACGTACGACCAGAATGTCTTTGTGTGGCGATGTCTGGAAACGGCGCAGGGAGCGAGCACGAACCTTGAGGGAGAGTCAGTGAACCTTGCCTCCCTCCCTTCCTCCCTCTCTCCCTCCCTCCCTCCCTCCCTCTACGTTGTTGGCTTCTTGTGATTGGGTGGCAAGGGATGCGGTGGTTGCTTGTGGTTGTCAGAGCTCCATGAAGGTTTTTGGTTGTCAGAGTGGATGCTTCATGATAGTTTGAGAAGTTTCTTGAAAGACTATATATACAGTGTAATTTTTTCCTAGCGAGGGTTGATGAATCTTGGTTGTCTATACTGTTGGTTATATATTGACTGTCTGTAAGGATAATGGTCTGTTGCTTTCCAGAGTTATGGTTCTTGTCGAGTATTATGGCGTATGGTTGTGTAATATGATACTTCCTGGTTGTCAGAGTCCATGGTTCATATTGGTTGGATAGTTTACTTCATAGTTATCTGAGACGACCGTCCCAGGGGGTAAGATCTTGATTAGCAGAGCCGAATTTTGATGATTTTCATAGCTAATGATGATGATAGTTCCTGTTTGTCAAATATAATGGTTGTTTGCTGTCAGCGATGATAGTTCTTGGTGTTCAATCAATCTACGATTGCCTCAAAGCTGCTATTCTTTTAATTGAGCATCGACAATAGAATTGTCTTTGATATTATTAGAGTTCAGTGAAAATTCCTCAAATGGGTAGATCAGGTTGCCTCCAGCCAAGTGACTATCTTCATGCGAAATATTTTAGTAAGGAAAATGTTTTCCTTTCCTTCAAAATATTATTGGCGTTTGAAAAACGATTCATTTATTCAGGTATAAATATAATGAATGTTAGCATTTTTACAATGTCTGTCGCGGCTCGTGCCAAAGTCGTCATGCCCGCAGAAGATACATAGCGCCGAATGTTAGCAATCTTAGGACGCTTCTTTGTTCTGGCGAGCGTTCAAGAAAAACCGTGGCCACGGACTGCTTGCTTGGAAGCGTGTACACCGGTCAGCTCTAAAGAAAAAGGTCGAGTTATCATATGAGCACATTCATAATTTGAAGTGAGAATATTTTCTTTCCAATTTTAGCTGCTAAATTTGGTTAATTGAGTGTAATCAATTGACAATTTCCTTGTTAAAATAAAATTTAAAGACTACTCTATTGATAATATACATTTGCGCCCCATACATCTTTTACTTAAACATTGCTATTTTTCGAGATAACTTAAATTCTCTTTCATTATAGTACGGGGCTTCATCTTTAAAAGTATTAAATCAGCGCTTGAATATCTATAGCATTGACATCTATGGCCCCATGGGTTTTAGATGTCAGTGCTAGCATCTATGGGACTTGGGTTTGTTTGAAGGTCGTGAACTGTGTTTATACAAAACGACAGTTAAGCCTTCCCATGATCATCACACACTATCGGAAGTGTTGCCCGACACAAGGCATCAATGATTTATTGCATGGTCATGACTTGAACATCGACGGCTCTTAGGCTTGGAACCTGCCAGAGCCTGGCCATGACAATGTTCTTGTTGCGCTAAATGAGAACTGTAGATCATGGATTTCTGAACAATGAAAATGATTTCAGTATACACTTGGTCGTTCTGTTTCATAACAAATTTTACATATGTCAGTACTTGAATAACGATTGCGATGCAGATATACTCCGAAGCAAAAACTTCCACTTCATTAAATCCCCAATTTACACGAACTTATAGTAAGTATTCAAAAATATAAAAACGATTAATTTTCATGATCTACGTAATTACTTAATATATAACTAGGGTCTGCATCTCTATTTCAATATTATCAAAATTTTATACATTACTTGCTCAACAAACGTCCAAACCCAACATCGTCTACAGTCTGAATGTTTGAAAAAAAAGACTGAGATTATCCTTTGGAGCAGCCACAGGTAAACGAAGTGGGGGAGGGTAATGAGAAGGTACAGGTACTGAAGTGCTGGGTGTGTGAGGTTAAGGTGGATAGGGTGGTAGGTGATGGAACTGAGATGGGGGGGGGNAGTTGTAATAGGTGATGATAGTTGGCAGTTGTAATAGGTGATGATAGTTGGCAGTTGTAACAGGTGATGATAGTTGGCAGTTGTAATAGGTGATGATAGTTGGCAGTTGTAATAGGTGATGATAGTTGGCAGTTGTAATAGGTGATGATAGTTGGCAGTTGTAATAGGCGATGATAGTTGGCACTTGTAATAGCGTCCAAGACCCTATTAATATTGAATATACTGAATTGCGCTAATTGATCGAATCACAAAATTGTTGTAATAACGATTCATTAAATTCGACTTAAATTAAGCTAAAGAATAAATACGTTTGATTGACAAGAAACATTTGCTTGATCGAAATTTACTTAATAATACTTGTTCTATCTCATAATTAATTCTCAGACACTAATCATAACAGGTGTCTTGCACATTCTCCACTCTTGTTAACAGGAAATTTACGATAACGTCATTGGAGAATCAAATATTTTCTTACACTTTTGCTTGGTATGATTTACATGCACTCGCTGGGAAATATTCAAAATATACAAGTTTTATCACTTCAACCTACAGTTGTTTGAAAAAAATACCGTATTTCAAGCTGCGATGTAATTTATCCTTTTCAATGCGTTTGCTGTGTTAATTCTTCAATGAAATTTTTGTATACATTTTAATAACAGTTAACTGAATTGAATGCTTAATGTTTTGGCCTCTTCAGTAGTTAATGGCGTATGTATAAAAGTATTCAACTTGTAAATCAGTTGTTTTTTGTCCCTTGACTTTACATAGTACAAAATAGTAAGAATTTCCATTATAAAAACGGTCGGATGTAAAAATTTCCTGTGAATCAACTGTTCCACAAAGTGTCTACTTCATTCCAGTCTTATGATCCGGCCATGGCTGGAACACCTGTCGCAATATCCTGTGCTATTCAGGAATTTCCAAGCTGTCGTTACGGAAATACTCGCACTCTACTTATACAGCAGCGATATTGACTTGCCCACGTATAACGGTTACACTTGGAGTAAAGTTTAATGTCGTGTCTATTGGACAATTTTTTGTTTGCGATGAAATAAGTTACCTTATGATAGAGCTTAAAGAGCCTTTTATTTCTTATTATTCTAATCACGCAAGTTGTTTGGTTACAGAGCTTATTTTTTACCATGCTGAGTGTGACTCACTTGTTACTGTTCTCAACATACTCATTCACCACCATCACACCACAACCTCACCTTCACCACCACGCGAGATCATCCCGGCCAGAATTTGAATCCCAACGGTCGCGTCTGGAAAACCGACGCTCGTTTTCAAATAGAGAGCTGCAACGGCCACTAACCTGGAGTGCGTTTTAGTACTGGTTTTAACCCTACTTTGCGGTTGGTTGTCTTAGCCGAAGGCTTTCATTATAAATCACAATTAATGAAATGAACGAACAGCTGAAATGCTTCGCAAGTTGCGAGGAAATGAGATAAAAATGAGACAAAAAATAATAATAATGAAACTGTGGTGGACGGTCCATAAATTTATTGCGTGCGTATGAATATTTGAAGTTAAAAAACTACAGAATATACCAATAATGCAGAGTTAATATCAATAATGTGTGGCCTCCAGCACCCAGAGTGGCAAAAAATTCCGTCCTGTTAATATCCGAACTGGTGTCTACCCGAGTCGTAGTAAATCAATAAAAAGGCTTAATATTTCGCATACTTTGAAGTCTGCTGCATATACTTGATAGATCCCGTGGCAAAAATCCTAAAAGTTATTAGCTGACAGTTACAAAGTTGCGTAAAATGAATTTAATATTAACCTTAGCGTACATTGAATTCAATATTCGATTGTTTTCAACCGGCTGACAGTACACGAATTTTTAAAAATGCTTTATTTTCCGTTACTTCCACACAGGTACAATAAATCTTCACCTATCATTTCCTTATGAAGGCAAATTGGTTGTAATGCCTTGTGCTTGCAATTCATTTTATTGTTTGATGGATTGAAGGTCCAATACTCACAATGGTTTGTACATTAAACATCTTTCCGTTAATGAAGGCAAGTAACATGTTCTCCTGCAGGTACATGTAATGTAATGCAGCACTTTTTCTGACGTCTACGTTAGAGGTTATGCAAGTCTCCCGTAATGCATTTACGAGTATATGCAATCATGTGACATCCATGCACATCTGGACTCAACCGCTACGCGTGCTGAATTGAACTTTATCCAGATTGCACCGTCCGCGATGGGAATGCCAATTACAACTCGTAAAATGCCTCCACACGGGTCTAGAATATAAATAGAAATAGGTTATTTTAGCACATGACTTATTTATAATTCAACTGCAAATGTTACCTCCACTAAAGCTTGCCATTTTAATGTCATTTATGCTATTAATAAGTCATGCATGGGATATTTGTTGTGTAAATGCTCATCAAATGCAACTCCAGCCTCCACGATAGGCGTATAGGTTTTTTAATTTAGAAAATAATACTTAATACTTTTATATCATCGGCTCGATTGTGTACGTTTCCAATAACTGATCGTATGTTGTATTGATTCAATATGTTGCCATGTCTTGCTACAAAATATTGACCATGAGACTTGGGAAATTCTAGCATTTTTTGATCATTTTTTGCCAGTAGTACCTAAGTACACTTTACGCGCACCAATAAAAACTGAAAATCTCCCACCTTAAAAAAAATGTTGAAAAGATATTTTCCTGACGCACCCTGCACTTGGCTGAATAACTGACACTTTATCTTGAATATTCTTTTTATAAAGTAGAATCAGAAAACAAACTCATACGCATGAAATTGTTCATTCTCCATACGATAACAATTATTCTTGACGTTCTCTGCTAATAAACTTTCGTGGAAAAAGACAACCAAAAATATCGACTCTTGAAGCAGAGTGCTCGCTCCATGATCTTGCGTCTAGAGATACCAACACAATTCCAATTAATGGGCAAGTTTCCACAACCGCCGGAAAAAATATACTCTGGTTCGTTAAGTAATGTTTATGGTCTCTTGTAGCAGACGTTACAAAGGTCGCCACTAAAACCTTTCCGGCTATATACCAATGAAATCTCAGGTAAAACTTTATTTAAGACTAAATTTTATTATTATCATAGCCATACGTTGGTCTTTTCTTTTGATGATCCCACGAAATTATCGTTTAAACAACATCCAAGAAAGAATCTCAGTTTTTTCTACACCACCTCTTTTCAAACTCCGATTCTTTCACTAACTTAATTATTTATCTACTTGTTTATTCTTCCAACCTAACCATCATTATTCCCACCATTATCCACTCTTTGGCTCTCTCTCTCTCCCGCATTCGAGTTATGCGAGCCTCTGCAAGGTTTACTTTTGCGTCTACTTGTTCTTTCACCCTAACCTTCATTATTCCCCCCATTATCCACTCTTTGGCTCTCTCTCTCCCGCATTCGAGTTATGCGAGCCTCTGCAAGGTTTACTTATGCATCTTCTTGTTCTTTCAACCTAACCTTCATTATTCCCCCATTATCCACTCATTGACTCTCTCGCATTCGAGTTATGCGAGCCTCTGCAAGGTCTACTTATGCATCTACTTGCTCTTCCAACCTAACCTTCATCATTCCCACCATTATCCACTCTTTGGCTCTCTCTCCCGCATCCGAGTTATGCGAGCCTCTGCAAGGTGTCATTACCTCTATCCCACCCCCTCTTGCCCGAGGCCACACTCCAGCGTACCCTGGACTGAGTCTTCGGCGTCCGCTCGAGCCTTCCAGGCAGTGATCGTCTTCTGCGCGCCACTGGCTTTGTCTCTTTGCGATAGAATAGAAATTAGTGAAGTCTCATGATAAACTTCGGTATCTCATCAAGTTGGGGACCACTGGCATTGTTTCTTTGCATGTCGAATAGAATTTATTATAATCTTACGTTAAATTTCTGAAACTCACCAAGTTGGTGAACACTGTCTTTGTTTCATCGCGAGTAGAATAAAATTTATTGGAGTCTATTCGGTAACTTATCAAGTTGGTGACCGAAAACTTTTAGCTTTTGGTGCGTTGATTCCAATTCTTTAACGAAATGGCATTCTGAAAACCATTACTTTGAGATTATGATTACTAGTTTTATTTAAGCATTTTTTCTGGTCAAATTCAGCGAAAAAGCTCGACAAAAACTCGTAATTGAGTCTAACTGTTTTGGCGTTCAAACATTCGTAAACATATCGCTCTAAGTTATCTTCTCAGTAATATTTTGCTGATCCACACGTAATAATGATTGCATTTTGAATAAATGCAAATAACGAATAAATTATATTTTAGCTCCTGGTCCAGCAATTCATTGGTATGTATAAAACGCTATTTTGATAATTCATTTCTAGTCTATTCAGAGTTTTCTTACTTTTTAGCTATCATTACGTCGAAGCTGCTAACAGATGTTTTCTTTGAAGAATAATTATTTCCATACTTTATCATGAAAAACTTACTCTGGGTTTACAAAGTATCCGTATATACCCGTAATTATTCGTAAATTTTTAGGTACTTGAATTTTTCAATTAATTTTTTCAATTCAATTTCAATTAATTTTCAATTAACGAATTTTCTATTGTTCCTCGGCTTTTCAACCGTCGCTCATTGTTTGATCTTAGCTTCTCGAATGCATAGTAGCTGTGACAATATTTGAGATAAATGTTTGGCCTTCTGAGTGTCATAACTCAGAAAAAATGTATCCTTCAATTTTCTTTTTGGAAGATGATGGCAACTATAGTCTAAAGCTCCAATGTGACTCCTCAGTTGCCACTAACCTAGCGCTATCTCAGGAGCCCGCCAAATCTGTCAGTTTCCCGCCTTTATGTCTGCCAAGATGAGCGGAGCTGAACTGACTCCCCCTCTAGTGGATGAATGGGCCAACCCTCCAACTTCCTTTCACTACTTCTTCTCTTTGAAATCTTTAAGAGCGTAGTAAATAGTTTCATTAGGATCTGTGGTGTAAAATTGATCGTGCGCGCTTTTTTGAAAACTTACCTGGACTTCAACTACCTGGCTTGACATCAAAATAGTATCGAGGGACCTTGAAACCATCAAAAAAATTCGTAGAATGTCGCCTGAAGCATGTCGCCTTCGTTTTTTTTTGAGAATTTTCTGCTTGCTAATTCATTGTAGGCGCAAAATGAAACCATTTCAAATCCATTGTGTTAGCTCACATATAGTTCATAAATTATTTTATACGGTTATTGAGAACATGATCAAATTCAGTAAAATGTGCGAATGTTTGTGCCAAAACTCAGGCTGTTGTTGACTCTCCGAGTATAAACACGTTCAAGAACAGAAACTCAAACCATAAACATTTTTTTAATCTTCACATTAGACCAAATTGCTCATGCGACCAAACTTTGCCTGTTGCGCTCAAAGGTATCTTCATTCCTGTCGGCAATTCTGTTATAACTTATAGTGACAACTCACTCAAAAACATGGCCAACGTATCAGGTGCTAATTTTTTACACAAAGTTACTGCCATTAGAGTTATAATATATAAAATCACTTATAAAGGTCTCGTTTGAATCCGACACGTGTGGGGAATAATGATTTAGTTATATATGAAATCGTTTTTAATAGGCCAGTGAAAGTTGACATGTTCAGTAGTTCTGGCTTGAATTTCATAATTCCTCTGAAAATCTTGTGATGAGGCAAATGAATCAGTATTATATTTTTGTACCTAAAGCGCGTCTATCGCAGGTTGGGGTAGTAGATGCGCTTAATAGAGCTTAATGAGCGGGTTTCTGCTTTATAATTCCTTTATTGAATGTTAAAAGTATTATTCATTTTTTGTACCTAATCCTGTGTCAATCGCAGGGAGAGATAGAAATCGCGTTCGAAAATTAAGCTGAGTAATGTTTATAGCGCTTGTAAGTTCCATTATTTTGTGTTAAAGTCAGCAGCAGTGCCTCAGAATATGAGGATATGCTGTTATAAATAGACTAAATATTGAATTTATAATGAACGAATTACCATATGACTCGACCTGGATGAACATTTCTTATAGTGCCCAGCTTCTGATAATTGAACTCGCACCAGCACCAAAGTATCACAAATCACGGCCAATAATTCATCGTACCTCTGATATCAACAAGACAGGAGCATATGTTCAGTCTTGAAATGCATAGTACCGTACGAAACAAATAAAAGTCCAGGAATTATTTCAAACCTCCGACTGTTCAAAAGATCTGGTCAAAACCCCAGATTTTAGATCTGCGAACATGTTACGAAAAGTACAAGAATCGGCGGCAGGCCTAACCAGGCCTATTCTTCAACGCTAATGAAAATGATACTATACTACTATACTAAATCTACAAAACTAAAACCCACAAGTTTCATATATCAAGCTTGGCTGATGAACGAATGGAAGACTTGTCATTAATCTTTTCGGGTAGAGAAAGATGAAACGTTTCTCCGTAATTTACTTTATTTTTTCATACATATTCTTCCGAGACGGATTTGGATCCTAGGACCAAATAAATTAATCTTAGGGCCTTTGAAGACGCTCGCCCTACGTTCTCAACACGAGAGCTCGGTATTCATTTACATATCAGGTCTCAAATTGCCTTACCTTCCATTGCGCCGGTGGTTGTAAATTTGCATTGCGGTCCCGACGTTCAAAGAAATCTTAACAATAAGTTTCCTGCACAGAGCAGATGGAGGAGGTTCTCTTACAGAGAAGTATAAAGGCCAGGGAAACTTGAATAGCCAACGTGCGAAAAACGTCTTCAGTTTAGATTTGGCGTAGATCTTTATTACATTTTGTGTCTTTGAAATCCTTCATTTTATGTTTGTATTACTTACAGTAATTTCGAGTTCGTTGATCATTTGACGGCTGACTCAAATTTAGGTTGTGATGATTCAGGTTTTAGAGTGAAGAACAACTTTCTTATCGTCTGATGCTCTCAGTGGTGCGGTGTATTCGTAAATTCTATATTGCCTTCTAAAATCCTTTGAATTTTTAATATGCACGTCAACGAATGAGGCATTATTTTTTATTTCCAACATAGCTCATCAAAAAGATGCACGACAACTTTATTTGCTCGATGTTATTTTCCAATAAATATTAATTTTTAGATGGAAATTCTCGGAAACTGCAACGCTGCTTGTATACCAATCCTGATCGATTTCGAGAGATATATGAGATCCACGGCAGCCACCATTGCGAAGTGGTCTTTATCATGACAAATTGTATGAGAATTTAATCTCTACGTAGAGAATGTTGCGGTTGGAGACGGATATTTGATGTGCTTGATGAATGGCTTCCTGGTCGTGGGAGCCAATATCTCTGGCGTCATATGATTTATATCTGAAATTATAAAATTCAAAATATATTTTAAAAAATATGTTGTTTATATGTATATTTAAACCGGTACACAAACTTTCTTTTTGCGACGGCTAACAATTTTGCTATTAAATATAAAATTATTGTTCCATTTGAGTGGCATAGGAAAGTTAATCCCATACAAACATGAATTCTGACACATATAAAAATGAGTTTTCTCCATATACATTCTACTTGTAGCTAAATCGGCGTAGATATGGATAGATATTCCCTTAGAAATTTGGTAATCCCTCCATCTCGAATCCCTTTCCGAATAAAATTAAACTTTTTTGCCTCTAAATAAAATTTTTTGCCTTCTGCCTTAATGAAATTTCAAAACGATAAGTATTGTCTGTAAGCGTTCGTATAGCCCAACAGTTTTCTGGTGCCAGGCTTGACAATACAAATCAATTATCAGGAATATCTTCGTCGAAGTTTCTCAAAGGAATGTGTTTGTCAAAGATCGTCAAATGAATATGCTTGTCAAAGTTAGTTTTATGTGTTGGAAGCCTAGTGCTGGAAATATATAAAGGCTGTACGAGCACGTATCTTACGATCCTTGTGTCGGGATATAAACTGGAGGAAAGGACTGGACCAAAAAATGCATTCTATTTTTAAATTTAAATTTACAAATGTAATTTTTACAGCAAAAAATAATTTTTCTCACAACTTTTAATGAGTGTAAGATAAAATTCGTCTATGTAAAATGAAATTTTTTACGGGCCTTTCTTTTTCTAGCAGACATATAAGCTTTATTATTATTATTACGGGAGTTCAGGACAAATGACGGGATTCGGGATTCTAAAATAATATGGATTATCGACACCGGCAAAACCGGACTAATTAACATGCTTGTATTATTTATTTCAACACGGGTGGTTAATGGCCGGAGAATGCGTCAATTTAAATTTTCAGGGTCAAACAATATTCTTCAGATGACATTAGTTGATCAAAATTCAGGTTCAAGGGAGTAAAATCAATTTATTAACGACGTTTCGAATGTAACAACATTCATTTTCAAGTTACAGAAAGCATTGAATACATAAATTTTGATGGAAATAAGTACATGATACAAGTAAATAGGATACAACAAGAAAATTTGGAACCGTGAAAATAATTCCAAAACAATCTCAAAGCTTAAAAAATCAGGAAGTTATGAGTTGGATAGATGGAGTCCAATCCGCAGAAAAGGGCTTCAGCTATCGTCGGTCGGATTATGTCGGGCCACCGCAAGATGACGATGCTGGTGGGTTCCTCCTTTATTTATTATAATTTATTATAGATATGTTATGTTTTCGAAGCTTTGAATCTTAATATATGAAAATAGAACTTGGATCTGAAAAGTCACAAGTGTTGGAATCAAAGTAACAACGAGGAGAGAATTTAACGTTTTACATTTATTTTCAAATAAACAAATTAAGGTTTCGTTTGAAAAACTTAGATTTTTAGTGCACCTTTAATTTAAAACAGTATGAAAGTTAAAATCCATTTTGGAATGGGTCATTTTTGAAGCAACTTTCCCATAGTTCGACATTTTTTACGAAATTCTGAATAACATATAGGATTAACAAATGTTAAGAATAATTATCTATCCCTATATAGCTCCTCCATTGGTGTATTTTATTTAATTTAGTTCTTCCATTGGCGTATTTTTTTATTTCCATATAAGTTTTCTCATGAAATTTTCTAGCTATATAAATTTTGTAATACATGCGTTGTGCTAATTATGCAATGGCAAGACCTTTTAATATTCATGAATTTATTTTTGAATTCTCGAAGGTACTTACTTTTATTTGATTACTACGGAAACGTAAACTGTTGTAACTGGCCTCAGACTATTGAAATATGCAAGTGTATTTTATTTCGTTTTTTTTTGTACTTGTATCTTTGTGTTTTTGTATTCATGCGTATTTCGCGTAAGATAAAGTGTGAAATTTCCATTTATAATAAAAATTTAAATGAAAATAATATTTCATATTATGTCAATTTTATTTCCACACAGAACTAACAATCGTATTGCCGACAGCAAGTAGTCTGTACAAATCTCATTCTTTACAGTTGTATTCAGGTGTATGCAGAGAGCGGCGCTCCCACATTCCTTCTTCACTGAATGGGCTCATACTACGTGTTGAGAATGTCGTCCGAGTCGTGTACAAATATCGTAAAAATATTGTGAACTCTAACGCAACTTTGCTATCACAATGAATGAAACCCACTTTACTACCGCAATGAATGAAAATATCTACCAGTTGATAATTTCTCATCATTTCCAAGAATTAATTTGAACCCTCTCAATCACAGAACCTATACATGTTAATACAACTTTTGATTCTAAATTTCTTTGGCATCACATGTATTTAATTTTTGGTACATACCTAAAGGCTAAAAGATTTTTTAACTTTTCCACTGCCTCGTCTCCAAAAATGCATTTTGAAATCAGTAAGCAAAAATATCTTCAATTGAGATTTAAAATAAAAGATATAGAAGCACCCCATCTGCGGAGAGATCTCAAACTTTATGTATTATCTTTAATATTTGGAAGAAAGCTAGATATCAAAACAATGCAATATCTATGTATATCATATGCGTTTGCAAATTGTAGTGTAAGTAGCACAACACGCATCAGCCTAGGTCGTGTCTGCCTAAATAACTCAAAGCTCCGTGTCATAACTAAAATATTTGAAAAATATTTACAATATTTGGAAGAAAGCTAGATATCAATACGATTTAATATCTATGTATAGCATATGAGTTTGTAGTGTATGAAGCACAACACGCGTCGGCCTAGGTCGTGTCTGCCTAAATAACTCGAAGCTCCGTGTAACTAAAGCAGTTGAAAGATATCTACAATATATGGACGAGAGCTATTCATCTATGCGTTCATGATGTATGTATATCACTTTAGTTTGTAGTGTATGAAGCAAAACACGCTCGCCGCGGCGAAGGTCGTCAACCCTGAAGCAGGGTTGGAAGTACCGCAGCTTCCTGCCATTGTTGCTGCTGAAGCTTCTTCGTAAAATTCATTGCGCCGCCCCAACTTGACTATTAACTCTTCACGTCGCAAACCTGTTCTTAATACCTGTGTTTTTGGATTGTTTAATTAATTTTAGCCATGATGAAGATAAATGTTACTTATGATTAAATGAATGTGAAGCGTTCATATGTCTGAATTTATTTTCAACTCTTTCCACTTGATTGCAATGATCTTCGATCGTACCTTAGTTGAGGATCAAACTTGGCGAAATTTCGAACCAAGTTTTCGAAAATTTGCAGGAAGTAAAATAATATTATTATAGACCCGCCAATAAGGTATGATTAAAAAAACATTGTCATATGAGTTTGTTCCGCGTCGTTCAGTTATGGTTATCAGGAGTTTTGCACAAAACAAAAAAGAACGAAAAATTTTGATTGGTTTTGTAAAGATCAAATATAACAAATAACTGAGCATGGTTCTTATACGAACCTTAGGCCTACATTTCACAGTTTGCCGGTAGTTTTGTTAGAGATACTCCTGAAAAAGTCGAAGAATTAACCAATTGATGTTAATAAAAATGACGTTTAAAAACCAACATTTATTTATTTCATCATCAAACTAATTCAAGCTCACCATCACAAGCATCGAAGCCGAAAACAGCAAAACTTTGGAAGTAGCACTACTAAGATTTAATTGTCATAAAATATTTTTAAAACAGATTCACAATATTAGTAAAATTACTTGTTAATATTTCATGAGTGGCCAGGTATAGAAGGTTCAATAATATTATAACCAAAAGGAGTAGCAAATGCAATAGTAGACAAATATTTGCAATGAAATCATTTAAATTCTCCAATAATTCTGATATATTCGTCTGCCAGTTTTTAACAAATCTGATTTAAAAACGGAATTTTTTAATTACTTTCATGTTCATGGATAACATGGTTTCCACTTATAGCTGTTAATGTAAGATTGCAGAATAACTCTGAACTTTATAAAAGTAATGCGCAAAAGTTCACAACAATTCAAGCACATCAACTGAAAATTGATCCAAACATGAAGTGTATAATATAAATCCAAGCAACATTCTAGCAGGAGCATCACTGGTCTTAGGAACACTATAGGCGAAGCCTCCAATAGATGTACAGGATGTGATCAAAAATTAAAGATTTATGATCGTATTAAAGTAATTAATGACTTCTTTTTATTATTTATTTGGTAAACTTATTTATATTTGGGCCTCATTATATTGAAATTTTCGGCTTTTTTTAAAAGCCTAATAATAAGAATTTTAATAAATACACTTGAAATTATAGAGGGAGGCTTTCTAATATTTTAGGAGGCTGAAGCCTTCCTATAGAATAGGCCTAGTGACGCCACTGCAAAATTTGAGTACGTTCCCGGAAAGGAGGAACTTATAATAATCATTCTAAACGGATGTGTTCTCTCCTACGAACAACAGCTGTTGAAGCTGGCCATTATTCACAATATGAAATCATTAATATAATGATTAAATTTATAATAATTCATATTTATCAGTCACACATCCATTATTTGTTTTGTTTTCTTGATTTCTTCGTGATCGCCGATGAATTTCAAGTCACATGGTGGGGAAGTTTCGTCGTTGAAATGCGAACATATTTCGTAACGCAGAGATGAAAGTGTCGAACACGGTGATGCTAGAGACGTGTTCTCACACTTTGCTCTCAGCTTCACCGTGCTGGACATGACGTACATGTTCTTGCAGGTTCAGATGAACTCGTAGCTTTATGCATGTTCAAGTTCTTATACATTCGATGAACGAATTCTTTGCAGTGAAAATCGTAGGCGTTTTTAAAGTGAAAATTAAGTGACTTAAATCTAACACTTTACTTCTTACAATTTACCGTGAACTTTACATTTATGACGCAGTCTGAATCATAGTTTTCGTGTAGCTAAAGCTTACTCATTTTCATCATACAGCTCAGTCATAAACATTAGAGATCATACAAACATGCCAATGTAGCTAAAAATTCTGCAGCCAGAAAATTATATTCAAAAGAGGCAAAAATTATCAAAAAAATTAGGTATAACCTTTGTTATTAATTTCTCGTGACAATTAGTTAATTATAGCCATTAATAATTCACATACTTCTATCAATATAATACTTCAGATGCGCTGAAATAAATAAAAACTAAAAACTTTTAGCATAGCACTTACATAACCGTAAACAGCGATATGCATGGTCTTATTTATCTTCATTCATAAAATGCTATATCATTTCTGGTGTCTTATAGGCACAACAATTATACGCCCTCATGCTGCTGCGTCCATTACACGCTGGGAACAAGAAACTGAGGGTAGAGTGAGGGTATAATTGAGCGAGCTACGGGTGTACTGATGAGCGCTATTGAAGACACCAGTCGAGGGTATAGGGTACGCAGGCTGTCATGAGGGTTGGGACGAAGAACAATTTACGAGCAAACTGCGCAATAAGAGCGAGATAAAGAGCAGGAGTGAACCTGGTTATGGCGGCACCCGCACCGCAAATGAATGTAGGAATAATAGATAATTTTTCACCAGTTGTCAATGGGGATGAGTTTTAGCGCGCCGGTATAATTGATTATTTAGGAAATAAATAATTTATCAACAATTAGCAATTATCCTAATAACTTCTTCAAATAACTCAGCCGTGAGAGGTCAAAATCTGCGCAATTGGCCATAATCAAAACATTATTAGAACGACTTCAAAAATATAGCTTTAGGATAATAAACGATTAAGAGGCGAACAAGAAGCTAATTTCGCAAAGTTTCTAACCTGCGATGCGAGTAAAATTCAACGTAACTGTGAGCACACAACTTCACTCTCATCAAAACTACACAATTTTGGTGTGATTCCAGACAGAATTAATCGTAACTCACCATTGGCAATACCTCAATTAAGATCTTGATGCTTCACACGCTCTCCCTTTCTGCTCAGTTGGAATTTGATTTTTCAACGAAGTCATGGTAATCCATCACTGGTGGACCGGTGCTGCATGGTAGAGGTCGTAGAATGTGGGACCGCTATTGGATAAGTGTGGATCTAGTCATGTATGGTAAGCTCATCACTAGACCCCCACCTACCCAACCACGATCCCATGTCTCCTCATGGTGCGTGTACTGCTTGCAATCTTCAATGCAGAATTGATAGATGGAGCTTAAATTTCAAATAATTGTCGACGTCTTGAATTTACTATAGCTTCTCGTTGCCAATAATTATTTTCTTTATATATGTCAAGTTTCACCATTCATCTTCTAATGTTCCATCGTATGACAAGCAAGGTTATGATAACATCAGCGGCGTTGGGCAATTTCACAATTATTAACATTTCTGAAAGTTGACACAGTCTTTGTTCGGGCGAAAAGATGTAAGTTACATGAGAAATAGAATAGAATAGAAGTGTCGGCGTTGAAGAAATAGGCCCATGGCCTGTTGCCGATACTTGTACTTTTCGTGGCTTGATTCACAAGGGATCCGGACGGCACAAGCTGGTAACGTTCCTTCACTGACGTCACCTTAGGACTGGTAATCCGGGTTAGACATTGGCCATGTATTTAGTGGTATTTGGGTTAATCCCAAAATATTTAGTAGTATTTGGGTTAATCCCAAAATATTTAGTGGTATTTGGGTTAATCCCAAAATATTTAGTGTTATTTGGGTTAATCCCAAAATATTTAGTGTTATTTGGGTTAATCCCATTACATTTAGTGTTATTTTGGTTAATCCCCCCCCAAAAAAAATCAGAAATAATCCTGTTAAAACAGAGGTTGCTCTGAAACTTAAGAATATGTAAAAAATTACATTAAAGCGTAGAAACATCGATATGGCGAAAGAAGGTTTTAGATGTCAAATAGCTGATAACGTCAACCGTAAACCTATGATATATTGTTATGATTGTTAATGAGACAATTCAAGATTACAGTCATTTTGTGCAAAAAAATTGATTTGTAAATTTGGAAGGAAGATTGCGAGTTATTGTATAACCGAAAACCACTGAAATCTTAAACAAATTATTATTTCAATTAGTTAAGTGTCACAAAGGGGAAAGCGCAAGAAGTGCAGAGTAGAAGTTTATGTTTCGATAAATGCAATAATATAGAAATTTATTATAGTTCTCTCATAAGTAATATCATATCCGTTGCATGTCATGAAAGATAGTAATTGTTGTCTACATTTCAATCATTGGAGATCTAATTTTTCGTGAAATATCTTTCGTAGAAAAAATAAACCATAAATACATTTTTATCATGATAGCAAGTAATTTTTTATGATGCGTCATCGGTACTCAAGTATTCAATCAGCTTTGTTCACGTCCTATTCCAAGTCTGCGGCAATACAAAATCAAAGTAAATGGCATAGAAATTCACCGTATCTGCATAAAAGGAAACGTTCAGGAGTCCAGCTCAATCTTCATTCATTTCGACAATTCTAAAAAGTAAGTACAAGAAATTTGTAAACTAAAATTCACATGCATTCTTAGCAGTCTCCGAAATGGATCATTTGGTAATTTGAATCAAGGATGTATGCAATAATAATGGAATATATATGTGAATGTCGTTGCAGTTGATTAAGACTTCGGCATGAGCGCGTCATCAGGGCTTGGTTCCAAGAACGGTCGCGCAGCCTCAGCTTCGCTACCGAGAATCACGCTGCAAGAATTTCCTTTCAGTGCAACAACGTCTTCATTATCAAATAAATTTAGCAATGCTTCAGCGTTAGGTGTGGGAATTGATATCAAGTATCTGCAGCAAGCAAAACTTAGGTGGTTCAAACTTTCAAAAAATCGCCAGTTTTTATACTTGTGAATTTCCTCTGAGTCAGTCAAACATTTATGTTTTCGCCGTTGTCAACCTTTATAGGTACTTGAGTTAAATATTTGATATTAGAAATACACCTATTTATAATTGCGGAAAATACCCAATATCCATCCAATCTAATTTCCATCAGACATAATTTTTTGGCCATGTGATGATCTCGTGGAAACGCACTCCATGTCCGTGAAGAAATAACGTCACAATTCCGCGGATTTTGAAACCCACAATCAATTAACTGCACCTATGAGAATTATAAAATATGTGATTTGTCGCAAAAAATCTATGATTGAGCTTTAACGATAGCTTCAGCAGGCGATGCAGTTATCATACTGTTGGCGAGGATTATCGTGCAGTTAGACTTTCATGCACATAGTTCATGCTGTTTTTAAAGATAAATAATAATTTTAATTGAAAGCAACTCCTATCCTGCGAAAAAAATTAAGAAATTACAAATACGGTGAAGGCATGCAGTCATTCGAAACCCAAGTTATCAACCAGAAATCCTTTCAATTTTAAATAATTACTCTCATAAACTTATTATGAAACAAGCCCAGTTAGCAAGATGTAGCTCCTTACCGATACACCAAACATGCAAAATATTAAAGCGAAGAATTTTCCACTTTTTAGAACAGGTGAAGGTTTAGAAGGATATTTCAAGCTACGGTGTTCATAAAAGATTGTTCAAGTATGCAAATATTTTTTAAGACCAAACCAATCAAGTATGACAATGAAACACGCGATGTGGCGGGTGGAAATCCGCGTTGTTTCTCGAGAACGCACACGCGCTCGGAACAAAGAACTACTACACCTAACCATCGTCAGGCGACGGGGTACCTGTGACCTTGGGGATGTATCAAGGTCTTGCTTGTTTGAGGGTCCCTCCTTAATTCGTACGACAACCAACTACGCAGAAAATACTTTACAAAAAATAATTGAAAAAATACAGGAGCTGCACTCCTTGTGAACTATGGTTTAAATACAATTGCTACCGTTCGAGGGAAGAAATTACGATGCACAATACCATGCAGGTCCGTGATGCGACAGCACCACCTCACACCAACACGAGCGACCGAACAATGAACACTGGATGGCTTGCTGGGCCTGACCCTCCGGCTTCTCCATGTAACCCCCGCAACTCTCCCGCGCTCACGACACCCCCTCCTCCCTCATTTCAAGACACACACCATCCACACTGATGCACAAAGACCCCTCCTCCATTTTAAGACTCAAACGATCTTTGTCATTGGAAGACACATTTCATACAATCTTCTATGACCACGAAAAATAGAATCTTAATGATTACAGAGTTAATTCCAATCTCGATTTTAACATACTTCATCAACCTGACATTTAAACTTCTAAAACAACTCTGAGAACCCTCCCTTTGCTGCGGGTAATGGTGACGCGCGAGTTACGTGGTTGTTGACTTTTCTGTTAACTGGCTTCTTATAAATATCACACCTTTCCGGTCGATTGTACTAAACGATTACTACAGTAGGATTTAAACTCAAATTAACAGTTGTTGAAAGAGAATATTACCTCTCTTACTAGATAGGTACAAATATTTTTTCTCCTTATTCGTTATTTATTGCAACGGATCACGAGGTCGTCTTACATTTATTATTAAATTTATTTCACATGTGTTAGCAGTATGAAATTGAATAAGCAAGAAACATTTTGTAATAAAATGGGATAATGTTTTAACCTATCTACTATATGCGTCTTTCAAAGTTTTGAATATGCTTCAAGTAAACGATGACTTATTGGATCCATTTAAGAGCTCCTATATTAATTTAGCCAATATAAATGATTTTCCATTTTATCAACATAGTATCCGTTGTTTAGATCATTTTATTCATCACCTTATGTGTACCAAATAATGCAGCCTTTCTTCCTTTCCGCAGCGTCGGAGATTTTCGTTGACCCGAGATGTCAGTGACCTCGACGCTCTTGTTCTCGATGGTAATGATCATTTTGCCTAGGTACTCTGAAATTGCCTATGTCTCACAAAATATGTTTCTTCGTTATTGTTACCGTTTGTCATCAAAGTGATTGCAAATTTATCTTTAATTTAGGGAATTTTTCTGTATGCACTTTGAAGTACATACCTAAATTTTCTTACGAGTGATGAGAGCCAGTTGCTAAATATTTAATAAGTAGTAAATGAGAATTGAAATTTGCCTAATCTATCTATGAGTTGTTTTGCTCTTGTTTATTTTCCAGAATGATTTTAAAGTTATATCAATCCTAGTCTAAAGGCGTTCTACAAAATCATTCATTTGAAATTAAGATTTTGCAGTTTTGCCAAATTTGAATTTTTGATTTCCATTACTAATTATTATTACTATTAGTGTCAGTCTAGCCTACCAGACTACCATCAAAGCATAGCAAACTAACTTTCCTTATCATAGTACTATTAGCAGTGATAGCACATAGCTTATATATCAATATATGTTACCAGGCATGCCAGCCAATCCAGACTGGAATAATGGGCAGTAGCCACCTGTAGAACTGGTAGAAGAGCAAAAATCACCCGTGCACGTGGTCCAATTCCACCCGTGGCCATGCATAATTTCACCCGTGGCCAATGGCCATGGATAATTTCACCCCTGGCCATGGATAAATTTAACCGTGCCCATAGAACTACAATTTCAACAGTAATGGCCAAAAGCCCTTAGAAAGCACATCAACAGAAATAATTCATTACATGTAAGCATAGTGACAAACCAGAGATTTTTTAGAATCAGTTCATTTTTAATTTCCTCATTTACTCAAGATTTAAACCAATTTCTTAAGTATGATAATCATAGTGACAAACCAGAGATTTTTTAGAATCAGTTCATTTTTAATTTCCTCATTTACTCAAGATTTAAACCTATTTCTTATATATGATAATGCTGGTATCCATGATACTTTGCTTGTCTACTTATAGGACCATAGTGGCAAACCAGTGATTTTTTAGAATCAGCACATTTTTAATTTCCTCATTTACTCCAGATTTTAACAGATTTCTTATGTATGAAAATTCTGGTATCCAAGATACTTTACTGGTCTACTTATAGGACTCAAAAATGAACTTGAGGAAAGAGTCTAAAAAACTCTCTGCTTTGCCACTATGTATAGGACTCAAAAATGAACTTGAGGGAGAGTCTAAAAAAACTCTCTGCTTTGCCACTATGCATGTAAGGCTATACTGAATTCGTCGTACCTACCTTCTTTCACAGATAAAGTCACTCACTACACTTCACGTCTCTCATGATGCGGATTGCGGACACGCGAGCAGCTACATCAAACCCTTCAGTAGCGAGTTACGAATTTCAAGAAAGCCTAAATCAGAACATTAAAAATCCGTGCTAAGAATTATGTTTTTGAAATTAACCTCATGAAAAACGTGCTAACATTTAACATTGTCTTTGCACGTTTGTTTGGACATCGATCATGTTCAGCTAGTGGTTGCGTCAGAAAACCAGAGAGTGATGGGAAGCCTGCCAAAGACCACCACTGCCCTGGATGTAATGGACTATCATGACTCCTGCCCTCCGGAACGTAGCCTTCAACACTTCTGGAAAATAATATAGACAGCCGAAAGCCACCAGACAGAACGAATCAATTGAATTAGACCAATCAGCCCTCGGGAGAAACAGCCGGCGATCGAATGGCCTAGCATCGTCCGCCGCATCGCGAAAAAATTGTACACCACTCGGACGTAGCGCGCCGGAGCCTTGAAGCGAATGTGATATCCGCCACCAAGCCGTCCGTATCTAGGCAGTGCGTCGAACCAGCCCTCGGTTGAACGCCCGCGGGTCAAACGCTCCAGCCGAGTGCTAACCCAACCTAACCTGACTCAGCCAGTCGCACGGCTCTTTCGACCGACGGCCTGGTGGTGCACGGCAGGTTTAATGCGAGGCCGGAGATGGGCAAATCCAAGTGGTCGCAGGCTGTTGCGCGCATGTTGCAATTCGAGCGGTGGCCAGGGTATGAAGTGATGCTTCGACGCAACGTTCAGTGGTGGACGGCCATTCGACCCTAGGCTATTCGACCTCGTGTCTGGGGGGTGTGGAGCTCAAAATATTCAAAGCAGAAGGATGTCAATGATCGGTTACGGATAGCAGATTCCATTCACGGCTGATTGGTGGATGTCCGGAAAGATCCAAGGCGTTCGATTCAGGGCTTATTGGTGTACAAAATTTGTGGTGCACGGCTGCGTTCCCGAGATATCAATATTCACTTTCAGTTTTATAAGCCAGTAATATACATAAAGCAAATTTATTTGATTCGAAATTTCTATAATTAGTAAAAACGCGTCTTGCTTATCGACTTATCATACAAATTTTGATTAAACACATTGGACAATCCATGTACATATTAGATCCGAATGTCACTCCTTACATAATTTTATATAATTAATACGTACACAATTTACGTTTTAATTGATAAAAATAATACGGTTAACAGAATTAATGCATAACGACTAACGCCTATTTAAATTATTATCATATTAATTACACATGGCGCACAGAGCTGGGATCGAACCCGCACTTCTCTGGCCAAGTACGTCCAGATAATCTGAACTGTAGCCTCTGGGTTACTGTTCATTATTCTCATTTATCTCTCATGAGATTGGCAATTTTTGCTATTCAAATAATAATCTATAAAAATTGTGGTCTATAACACTTTCCTATGCAGTAATTCATACGTGAGTGAAAATCAATGGATATTATTCGGCCCTTCTTTCAGAGTATAGTAACAACAGTCAGACAATAACGCGTTGGCCTTGGAGTGAAGTTATTCATATAGATTTGTCGGGAGCGCAGCCGTGCACCACAAATTTTGTACACCAATAAGCCCTGAATCGAACGCCTTGGATCTTTCCGGACATCCACCAATCAGCCGTGAATGGAATCTGCTATCCGTAACCGATCATTGACATCCTTCTGCTTTGAATATTTTGAGCTCCACACCCCCCAGACACGAGGTCGAATAGCCTAGGGTCAAATGGCCGTCCACCACTGAACGTTGCGCCGAAGCATCACTTCATACCCTGGCCACCGCTCGAATTGCAACTTGCGTGCAACAGCCTGCGACCACTTGGATTTGCCCACCTCCGGCCTCTCATAAAACCTGCCGTGCACCACCAGGCCGTCGGTCGAAAGAGCCGTACGACTGGCTGAGTCAGGTTAGGTTAGGTTAGGTTGGGATAGCACTCGGCTGGAGCATTTGACCCGCGGGCGTTCGACCAAGGGCTGGTTCGACGCACTGCCTAGATACGGACGGCTTGGTGGCGGATATCACATTTGCTGCAAGGCTCCGGCGCGCTACGTCCGAGTGGTGTACAATTTTTTCGCGGTACGGCGGACGATGCTAGGCCATTTGATCGCCGGCTGTTTCTCCTGAGGGCTGATTGGTCTAATTCAATTGATTCGTTCTGTCTGGTGGCTTTCGGCTGCCTATATGATTTTCCAGAAGTGTTGAAGGCTACGTTCCGGAGGGCAGGATTCATGATAGTCCATTACATCCAGGGCAGTGGTGGTCTTCGGCAGGCTTCCCTGACTCCAGTCAAACCGGTCTTGTTCGATTGATGAAGATTAGGGCACATTACATACAAATCACTTAATAAATCAAGTAACGATGCGCAACATTCATAATAACGGAACTATATGCCTATGACTATTGTCAATCTATTCCCTTTAACCTTCCCTGAGTTTTACGGTTGCATGGTTACACACTTTTGGTTAATGAGTTTAGTGCCGGATGTATTAACACATTACATAGCATTAACATGTAACCTTAAAACTTGCAGAGGGCTTATGGAAATATTCATTATACGAGCTGTGCGAGTGGATGCTAAGCGAATAATTGTGCAAGTAAAGGCTAAGCAATTACATAGAGTGTTCACGATTCGACAACTAAGAGTATTATTCATATGAAAAGCATGAGTACCGATTATAATGACGAAACTCATCAAGGGTGAAGAAAAAATGTTTTGTTTGGTATTACATATCATAAGTAAGGTAATAACATAACATAGTGATGTCGGCGCTGAAGTGTAGGCCTGATGTGGCCTGTCGCCGATTCTTTTCCATTTCGTGCCTTGTTCATAGATCTAAACTCGTGTCATTTGACCGGATCTTTTCATGACTGGCGATAGTTTGAAGAAGCTACTAGACTTCCACCGGGTTCGATAAGGAGCTAGGCATTTCAAATCTGAACATATATTTTTCCATAGCTTTATCTAGTCTGTTCTTGAACGCGTTCATACTTGGAGCGCCAACAATAAAAAACAATATTTTGTTTGGTACTCGTTGTTAACAAATGGGGTAATAAAATAAGTTTATTTAATTTGGCGTGCGTTTTAATATATTAGATGCCATTATTTATCTTTAAATCATTTACGAAGCCTTTCATAACACACCTACAATTACTGTGTAAAAGTGAATGCTTCACTGAGAGAAATGGGTGGTCTGGATGACCCACTTTGATGAGTGAACCGCGTCCGAATAGCGATGCACTTTTTCGACTCACTTGCCCCAGTTGTGGATAATTCTGACCTATTTCAGGCCCTTTAAATTTCAGGTATGACTCGCATGTGGTGATAGGTTGCTCTGACGCCCAGATGCTCCCTAGTTATCCCTGCTACGGGTGGCTTCAAAGGCAATTTGATGCCACAAGAGAGTCATGCCTGAAATTTAATGGGTGGATCGACATTCAGACATAATTGACTCATCAAAGTGGGTCATCCAGACCCACCCATTTGTCTTAGTGCTCATGAGTGGAGCGATACATGTCAAAACTGATTTAGTACATTTGTTTGAAAATGAAAATTAATTCAGAAATCCTTTGAAAAACGTATAATTAATATTGACTACTCCATTGTATATATTGTATTCATCAGACGGCAACATATCACAACGTGATGATGCAGGACCTTCCATTGATCATCGTGGGACCACCTTCTTCATGCTGGGTTCCACAGCTGAAAAAAAAATCATCATCAAAATTGTTCTTTAAGGTAATAAGGTAAAGAAAGGAAATGTTCGGCAATAAATTTGAACAATCGAGTTCCAGATGGTTCTAATTCATTACTTTAATTACCGTACGTATTCGCTTTACGTATTACCATACGTATTCGTGTTGATTTCAATTATATTTTTTACACAATTACTGACAAATTCAATAGTTTATTGAATTGGTTGGTAGATAGCTTCCGTAATTGTAGGATAATAGGGAGGTGTACAAGTTCAAGGATTAGATGGTTTTATTATTTCTCCATGTACAAAACATAGGCCTGGGGACAAAGATGAGCATTGGAACATGACATGGGGTTAATTAATTTATCTAGCATCTTCAACGCATAGTAATATTACCTAGCTCCGCTGTGCAATTTCTATGCCTATGAATTTACAATTATATAATAGATAATAATAATAGCAGTGCCAGCGTTTAGTAGGCTGTAGGCCTGTCGCCAATTCTTAACATCGCAGAACATTCGCAGCTTGTTGCGGTCTCGAACGCGCAACTCACTATTGGAATTTAGTTACAAATGGGAATCAAACAATTTCGAAAGCGTTGAAGATTTATTGAAGAGGTTCGTAAAACGAAGAAGTTCACGCAGTGGGAAACGATAAGAGTTGTTGGTCGCACTGCAGGATAATTCACAGGTATCAGAAATGGATCGAAAATTAGGAATCTAAGGATCACAATATTTAAAGCACGGAATAAGTCACTGTTTCACTTTATGAACATCTCTCTCTCTCCCTCACTAGTTCTCACCAAATTGCCGAAGGCAACAAAACGTATTAATGAATCGAGTCATAGGTCAGCAGCCGGACAAAAGGAATTAGCAGCAGGGCTGAAGACCAATCGGAACGAGGAGGTTGTGGGGAGGATTCTTATCTGAACAGACGGATGAGAATAGATCATACCTATAAATGGCTGAACTAAAGTATAATGCAATTAATTTCAGCACAATAATCAAATAAGATTCAAATTCAATCAATGGTGACACGGGCAAAATGAATATAACTAACCTATTTGTTACTGTTGAGGAATCTTAGATAAGAGTTCTCATAGAGAATTACAAGAAGGAAATAGTGAAAATAGTTAGAGGCGTGTTCGTTTGTAACTAATAGTTTAAAGCACGGCATGCAAGCATGCATAGTTAAAGCAGAGCTCTACTGCTGGTAGTCAAAGATTAGCAATGAAGCTCCATGGAGCTACACAAACCCTACCGGGTTCAACTACTGGAGTAAATCCAGTAAAATAAGAATTTAATCGAACGAACACAGAAGTACGAACATGCTGATCAGCTGAACTAAACAAAATGAAAGCACATTCGTACAAACTCAAATTAAGTTAAAGATAAGCAAGGTTTCACCGTATTAAAACGAGTGACTTTTGTATTGTATTTATAATTTATTTGGCTAAAACATTAATTTCTTAAGAATTTCATAGCAACGATCTGGCGACCAGCACTAGAATATTAAGAACAATAGCAATACGATATTAAGAATGCATTGACACTTATATTATTAAGAATATTGGGAATACGATATTAAGAATGTGTGGACACTTATATTATTAAGAATATTATGAATACAATATTAAGAATGTGTGGACACTTATATTCTTAAGAATATTGGGAATACAATATTTAGAATATGTGGACACTTATATTATTAAGAATATCAGGAATACAATATTAAGAATGAGTGGACACTATATTGTTAAGAATATCAGGAATACGACTTATATTATACGTGGACACCTATAGTATTAAGAACATTAGGAATACGATAATTAGAATAAGTGGACACTTATATTATAAGGAATATTAGGAATACGATACTTTAATACCGTACGTGGACACTTATATTATTAAGAATATTAGTAATACGATAATAAGAATGCGGGGACACTCATATTATTAAGAATATTAGGAATACAATATATGGAATACATGTACACTTATATTATTAAAAATATTAGGAATACCTTCAGAACACTTATATTATTAGAACACGATTATAAGAATACGTTGACATGTTTAAGAATACGCGGCCATTTGACCAAGTTGGATACATACGGCCCAGCAAATTGAAGGCGGTATGCTCAGATGTTAACAATAAACAAAAGAAATACGATAATAATAAATATAACAGTTTCAGCATTTATGAGGCCATATGCCTGTCGCCTATTCTTAACAACGCAGAACATTCACAGCTTGTTGCGGTCTCGAACGCGCAACTCACTGCTCCAAGTTTTGCTTGACTGCTCCTCGTCGATTCTGACCAGAAACTGGCGCACGGGTCGCCTGCCGAAGACCACCACTGCCCTGGATGTAATGGACCATCATGATTCCTGCCTTCCAGAACGTAGCCTTCAACAATTCAAGCCGTCCGTCTCTAGGCCGTGAGTCGAACCAGCCCTCGATCGAACAGACACTTGTTGAAGGACGATAAATTTTGGAACAGAACTATACTATCTGAAACCTAACCTCAGATGCGGTGAACGTAAAATTACGTAATTTAACGATGCCCGGAAGTCAGATTCGATCCGCGGCCTGGTGGTGCACGGCAGGTTCTATGCGTGGCCGGAGGAAGACAAAGCCGAGTGGTTCACGGCTGATTGGTGGATGTCCGGAGAGATACAAGGCGTTCGATTCAGGGCTTATTGGTGCACAAAATTGGTGGTGCACGGCTGTGCTCCCCTGGCGCACATTCAGAGCTGTATCGAACACGCGCATGTCTGCTCCAATTTTGGTACTTTGAGCTTTAACAACTGCAGGGCCACCCGGCTTGAAGTATTCTGAAGATTATTTATGTTATACGATTAAAACAAGTGACTTTTGTATCGTATTTATTATCTATTTCACTACTGCATTAATTTCTTAAGAACTCCATAGTAACGACTCGACAACCAGTGTTCTCAACTTAATTGCCTGTAGAACCATCCGACATACGAGTATCATATACATATGCTTGCCGACGATCCAATCCTTCAAGGTGATGGTGTCGGTTGAAAGTTATTGGAGAACGACGTTTCAACCGTTAACTATGTGGAATAGCAGCTTGTGAGCTGAAGCATTGTTGGTTCAAAGTTTGTGAGGTACGATGGGTCAATTGAGTACAGCTGCTTAGGTGCCACTGCCAGGATGACTATATCAATAGCATTTAGAAGGTTGATGTTGGCTCCGGGGCTGATTTGAGGTAATTTGCTGGTCTATGGCGCGGCACCTCTCGTTCGGCAGCTCGGTGTGAGAAGTTGAGAGACGGTAGGTCGCAGCTGTTCACACGCTATTTCGTAAAATTGCCCGAGAACAGTAAATACTCACCCGCGATTTTCGAGAAGCACCCGGGAGGACGAAAATTGCACCCGCGATGTTCCAACTTCACCCTTGAAGAGCCTCTTGTCACCCGCGGTATTCTAAAAAATCTGCCCATTATTCCTGTCTGGCAGCCAATGAATTAGTCTGCCAAGGCAGCCTTCAAAAAACAATCTATTTGATTAACAAAACCAAGGTTACTGAGTCCCAATTTTCCAGTGCAATTGAAAAAATTCATAGTTATGTAGCAATCAAACCCTTCAAATCATTATTCTGATAATAATTTGAAATTCTGTCAGTCTGAATGTCTGATCTGATCTGGATCAGTAATTACTAATTAGCATTTAGGCTTAGCAGTTAGCTCATTAATTTGGCCGTATCAGGACAAACAGTAATATATGTAATGGTTTTTATTGATAAGCAGGTCTTTATATTAAATGCAATACAATATCTGCTGAGACTCTTGACTGTGCTAAGTGGCAAGTGCCATGAATGGTGACTTATAGTTATAAGTTATATGTCATTGATAATAGACTAGATTAGTAGTATTACATAATGCTAGTATTAAGTTAGGTAACTTGAGTTGAAATGAGTTCAGTATAATAAATACTTTGTGTATGACTGTTCATTAGACTTTGAATAACAAATACCGTAGTCAATAATTATGTGAATAATTAATGGTTTTTAATTAAATTTGTATTTTACTTCTATAAATTTGCATTTCTTTATATACTTCAACAGAAAAATTGATGGCAGATAGTGGAGAACATGGCTACCCTCACTGGAGATGTCAGAGTCTGGAGTCTAAGAGAAGATGTTGTTGTGAGAGATGCTGATTTTTCAGCTGTCAGGTACAATTGTATTTTGGATCAAATTTCTACCATGATTGCCAATGATATTGACACCCTATGATGACAAATTAAGGGAACTCAGTATTGTAACCATGCTCAATGCAATTAAATGGCCTGCATGATGCCATGCTCAAAGTGTCAACTCAGATAAAATGAAACTCTAAGAATTAAGATTTCTATTTCAGAAACACAATTCTGCCAGTATTATTGAGAATTTTTTGTACTAGATCTTCTTTAAGCCCTCAACCTTCCCAAAGGTTCATAGCCAAGAATTTGGGTCAAGACACATTGAAATTGAATGATGGTGCATTGGGAAAATTATTTATATGTTTAATATTTTATAATAAAATATATAAAATAGAATTAGTGCTAAATTCTAGTGAAATCACTCAAATTTTAGCAGCTGATGCTTCTAGGTATAAATTATCCATTATTCATGTAAATGTTTTCATTGTGTTCATTTGAACAATTTTGACCATGCATTTTGCCTGAATTGGTAACCAATGGATTTTTACCCATTCAGATATCAAGACAAGACTGCTGTTAGGAAGGAGCGTATCTATTATGAAGAAAAAAAGCGGTACATTGAGGCAAGAGGAGGCTGTGCTGCTCCTAAAAACAGTCGCCCCACTCGTCTCAGAGATGCCATAAAAGAGTTTGAGGTAAATGCATCTATTCACTTGCTACAGAATATAATTTTTGACTTTAATGGGTTCAGTCAAGGGCTTTCTTCCGGCCCAGAAAGTGCTTTTGCTCATTTTTTGTAAAGTTTTTTGCCATCCAATGTTTCTCTTGATGACATCAAATTTTCAGGCAAGTATATGCCTATACCATATTTAATTATTGGATAATGGTTGAGAAAAATACATTAATTTTCCTTTACACAATTGTATTTTATTTTTCTTTATTTTTATTTTAAAGTTTCATCCTTCTTTCTCCCAGGGAAACGGTTAACCATGACATTTCTTGCTTGAGCTCTAAATCAATTCAGTGTAAATTTTGTATGAGCCTAAATGTAAAAATTTTTTCAGCAGATTCCAATCTATTATGTACTGTAACATCAAATTTTCCTGCAAATTCAGCTCTATATTGTTTTTAAGATTCCACTTGAAATTATATTGAATCATGTGCAGGAATTGCTGGGAGCAGAACAGGTGGTGTGGAGTAGCTGGGGTGCTACTAGCACCGAGTTTGCCACACCATCTGATGACGCACATGAAGCTCTGGCTCAGCATCATGAACCTTGCAGAGTTTATTATGTATGCTTTCTTGTTGCTGTTACTACGCTTATTTTGCTGGCAATTGCACAATGTAATATGTTCTGCATCCGGAGACATTTAGATCATATGCTTACAGCTCAGGATTATATTGTTATTCATGATCAGTCTGACAAATGCCATGATTTAGAATATAAATTATTAAGATTAGAAGTTATGTAGAAAAATCATTGATTTTGTGAAATGTGTACAAAAAATGATTTTACGTCATTGATGTAATATATATGCTCTGTGCACATTTCTGTAACACTGGACGACGTGGAACAGATGGTGCTGGCGTCTGGTGTTGTGTGTACAGCTCTGCTCAGTGCCGTGTCAGGCGATCTGCGTGGTCTGACTTCTGACAAGTACATGACTGGCAAGCTGCTCTCTGAACACCCTGCTCATGGTTAGGTTTTACCTTGATTGTGAGATCAATCGTTTAACCCTGAAGCAAATTAGTCATTGCAGTTTATCCTGCTGATATTTATGCTTTATTACTGATGCGACTGGAAAATGAGTGAAGTTCATTGTGAATTTTGAAGTAAAAAAATTGTCACTGTGAGCCATGACATGAACAATGGCTGTAGCTGCACTAAGAAACTGCTTGACATGCACCACAGTTAAATGTTTATTTTCAACAATTTTACTTTTTCAATATTTCTTCTAAATTATTTCTTTTACTGTGTGCTTGAAGCCATACCTAGTGGAGTTGCGCAAAGACTAGTGGAGGACAATATGATCGCGGTCAGAATTTCAATTCATAAAGCCCAGAAATTGAATCCTTGCTAGTAAACCTGCCGAGATAGACAATACAAATGAGATACGATGTAAAAAGCTTAGCTTTCTCAAGAATTAAAATTAAAATTTCTGGACTACCATAACTCATAAAGTTGAAATTAATCTCCCCAAAACTAATTAAGTTGCTGATTTTTTTTTGCAGCTGCTATCACATCAAACCATCTGGTGATCACTTACAATGACTCCCGCGTGTCAGTGCTCCACATGGATGCCTACACTCCTCCATGTGCCTTGCCACTGCCACTCTCCCAGACCGGGGACTCCACGACAGGCTACACGGCGCCTTTATTCTCTTCACGACATCCTGCCCTTTACACTGCGCAGCTCGCTGGCCCTCATGGCCGCCGCTTTCAGAGGAAAATTTCTGCTAACTCTACGGGAGACATGGTGTGTTGATGCTTCAAATGCAATGAAGTTAATATAATTGCAATTGTATTTAATTGCACTGTAGTGATGTATCATGCTTATATTGGATCAGATCATTTGTGCTCCTTTGAAAATTATCTGAAGAAATCTTTTGTTGAAAATTCGCAGTATTCATTTTTTGTACAACCTTATGCAGATTGCTGTGTGGTGGGAGCGATCCGAAGACGAAGTTTATCCTTGGTCTCCTCTGGAGCGTGACTGCAGGGACAGAGCAAACATTCTTATTTATGGTCTTCGTTGCGGTCAGCTGTCTTTGTTCGGGCATGCGCGGTCACACTTGCCGCCCCTCAGTGTTGCGTTCAGCGCGAGAGACGCCAATGTTTTGCTTAGTGTTGAGCAAGGCTTTGACAAGAAGGGTGGCGTCAGTGTTCTCTCTGTGGTTTATAAGGTGAGTTATGTGTGTTATGAAAGGAGCATGTGCAGGATTTAACGTTTGATTAAGGATTGCAAGCTTGAAACGAATTGCCCTCTACTATATTCATTGCATTAGTAATATATGAGAACTATTAGTACCTATTATGTGACCTCAATTAGGATTTTGAATTGTTTATGATAGCATTCATTAGTGGAGATCATAATTCCCAGATTGACTTTGAGCAAACAGACTTTCATTTTATCAAGTCTTTATGTAAATTTTCAGGTTGGAGATAGCAAGGTAGAGCGTGTTTCCGTCACAACCATCCCGTTGGAGGCACCGGTAGCAAGCCACAGCTACAGCCCAAAGGAGGACCGACTGTTTTTGGCATGCAACAACGGCGTCCTTGCGCTGCACTCGCATGCATCCACGCACCTCACGAGAGCCGCTCTCAGCCCCACGCACGTCACCTGGCTGCAGCCTGGGGCTTTACTTGCTGTTGCTAATGACAGAGGACAAGTCCAGTTCTTTGACATGGCTCTGAGTCTTGTCAGGGTGCAACTTGGAGGAGAAGATGGGCTGCCACTTCGTCTGCTCGACTTTGCTGACTATTTTTGCCACCAGCCATCTCTTCGAGATATTTCTTGGGCTCCCGCTCCGGTCGTCTTCAGTTGTAGTGACACAAAACGAAACTACAACGCTAATGTGAAGCGCTACTTGGACGTCCGGGAGCAACATTCTTCCTTATTACTGGTGTTGCAGTACGTGCGAGGTCCGTTGCTTTGCATTCGTTTCAATGCTCCTCACTTTTCACTCACTCATCCCGTGTCCAACCCTCGGCTGGATGACCTCAGCTTCTCGTCTTCACTAAGCCCAAACACCGAGGACTCGGATTCGCACAACACCTCGCAGATATCTTACGGCACAACCACGTCCAATTCTTCGGGCTCTATTGCTACCAAGAGTTCAGTTAATAACCAAAATAGTTCTCAGAATACTACAGGAAATTCATCTGGTCATGCATCAAAGGACGACCAAGGCTTGACTGCTCATTACTGCAGCATTTGTCCGGACGTCCTAGTTGGCGAGTATCTTCGTCACGGCCAAGTAGAAGAAGCCATCAACCTCAGCAGGTCTCTGTGCTGGGAACAAGATGGTGGTGCTGCTCTGAAATGCATCAGCAGTGTCGTCAACTACATCATTAGACGAGGACAAATATCCCGACCTTCAAATAGTGTAACTCCGCATTCTCCAGCACAAGATGACGGGCAAGACAGAACATCCGCTCTCACGGTACCATCACTAAATTCGTCTCCTGGGCTTTGGGAAACTCGTATCTTGAATGCGGCCGCTGTTTTATCCTCGGGCTTTCTCTCACCATCGGCACACCTCACGCCTGCCACTGAAGAGCTCTACGGCCCTCCTGTGCGAGCGCTTGCCCGACGATTGTTCTTCAAGTTACTCAGGTGAATAAAAATAGGTTAGGTATAATTTTATTCGTTCTTTTAAAGCAAGTTAAGAAATATTTTATTCTCAGGAAAGGTATGTCCTTATGCTTGGGAGTTCAATATTCTTGAAACGGATTGCAACGCAAGCAAGTTTCTTCACTGGCTGACCTTGACGTTTGGTAATTCTCAAGAATATAGTTTTTAAAATTCTAGAAATATTTTCAAGGATATTTATCACTAGAAAAACGAGCCTTATTGACCTTATCACATCTCTGACGATTAACGCTATTTTAATTACGCTGGTCAATAATACGTATACACGTATAATTAATTATAATTAGTTAATTGTAATTATAATTGTTATAATTATTAATTGTAATACACGTATAATTAAATGATTCTTGACCAGTTTGAAAATTTAATGTCATCAAGAAGTCTTCTTTGCCTTCTTTCATCTGCCCCAGGTTGTTTTGTATAAATATTTAAATTTTCCAGGGAAGCGACAACCTAATGCTTGTCTGTTCTCAGGAGTGCGTGCCTGCAGTCTGCGTTCTCTCTGGCCCAGGATCTGGGTGACCCCGACTGCTTTGTCAGGCTGCACCGGTCCGCTGAGCGGGCGGGCTTACCGCAGCTCGCAGCGCAGTCTCTGCGACACGCAAACAGCCTCCGCTCCTCATCAACGTCTTCTTGTGAGGATTACATGAGAACTTTCAATAATTTATTAAATTGCAATAAATTTCGAGATGAAATTAATCTAAAATTATTGCTAATTTCAAAGACGGCTAACTATATTTTATGGATTGTTCCTGGAACAATCACGTTATTTTTAAGTCCGGTACGCAACTATAAGATGGCGCCCGTCATGTTTTGCCTGTTTGCCATATATTATAAGTTTACAATCCATGGCTTTTTTTCTTTTTGTAGTTCAAGAAGATTCCATATTTATATGTCATTTTAGTCTCGCTGAAAATAATTAGCTCAATCAGATAGCCTTTTCAAAATTCTGAGTACAATACTGATTAAAAATGAGTTATAAATTTTAAGATAGACGCTGTAATTCTTGCAATCGGAGTTTCCCGAACCGAAAGTCAAATGGAATGTCTAATGCCGCCATTGCCAGACCAGTGGCTTCGGTCCTTCTTCCATTCCTTTAAACATGAATTTCACTCACTCGCACGTTCCCGTCTCACCTGTCTCTTCGCACATTTATTGTGTCATCAATACTTCACATCACAAGCACGTTCCCATCTCACGTGCGACTTCATGCATTTGTTGTATCCACTCTTCATATCACCCACACGTCTCTTCTCGTTTGCCTCCCCACTCACATATTCTACGTCAATACCTCAACATCACTCACACGTCCTTTTCTTTTCATCTCACTCACAGGCGAGTACTCATTTACTTAAACGCACAGTTTATCAGGTTAGGTTGTACAGTAATTCGTTTTCTCAGGCTCTGGCAGCTGCTCGCACAGCGGCAGCTCGTATTCTGGCAGCAGCAGCGGCAGCTCGTGCTGCGATGAGGACTGTTCACATTCCAGCTGTACAGACGGCAGCACCAGCAGCAGTGGCTCTGAGTCTTGCTCCACCTGCTCCGACTCTTCCAGTGACTCAGACTCACATGAAGGGTTGGAGGAGCGTGGAGAACGCCAGGGTGGGGATGGGCGCGAAAGTGAAGGTAAGAAAAACATTATGATTGTTATTGTTGGTGCCATTGTTTGCCCATCAGCAAGCGGCATTGATGCGACGATTGCAAGCAGAATTGATTCAAATCAAATAGTCTCAATTCTGTGGTTGGGTATTGCTGAAATGCATCATTGCCTCTCAGTTTAGGCATATAATCTTCAGAGACGACTGCTGTTACTTGGCCGTTTTATCTATATCGATTTGAGACAGTGAAACTTGTTTCGTGTAGGGAGTTTGTAACTAACCTCAAAATTACTTGCCTATTTACCGTATTAGTTATACAAATCCATTTAAACCAAGACAGTCAATTACATCTCAAAATCTTCGAAATGTTGCAGCCAACAATACCTATACTAACCATACTAATTGAAATAGTGAGATTAAATTGAAGTTGGAAAGTATTTAAACCTATCAATGATATTCCAGGCCCTGGAAGTTCGCAACACGACGGAGTTTCCAGAACCCCTGACGACGCTCGCGCTGTGAGTTGCAAGTCATTCTGTCAGTAGCAGTTACGTATGTGGACACAAAATACAAACCGTATTGCAAGTCTTGGAATTAAGCCAAATAACAAATTCGAAATGTTGGTATTTTAGGGACACTAGCCTCTCAGTAATTTTATTTCCATCTACTCAGTTGGCTGATCTCATTTGTGCGTTCTCATGACCGCAGATTCCCGACCGACCATTGTTCGTCCAGCAGCCCACGAGTGTTCCTCCGCCTGTCCCTGCCCCCATCCTGCCGAGAGACTCGAATATTTCTTCAGTAGAGGCCGTAGCCTCGTCCACTATGACTTACTATGACCCGCCACCCTACACTTCCCATAATTTCACTCGTACCGCTTCTGTAATTAATCCTTCTGGAACCTCAAATGATGTCACGGAATTCACTTCGAACTCTGGCACTTTGAAAGCAGCTAATGTTCCGAAGCCAGAAAATGTGATTCGTGGCCTCAAACCTACGCTTTCCCATACTACGGTTTTGAAAAACTCGACCAAGTCTTCTCAACTTCATGACATGAATTTTAAAATCGATCTAAAAGATGATCTTCAAACCACACGCGCCGTTCCAACCACACAATATAATGACGCTTACGTTCCAAGCTCTGCTCACCAGCTCGTCGCCAACCAGTATAGTAACTCAAGAAATGTTACAGTTCTTAACACCCAATCAAATGCGATGCGTCACTATGGGCCTCTGGAAAATTCTGGGACATCTTCTGATCAAACTGGTGATCCTTACTCGAAATCGTCCGGTAATCCAGTGAGCGCAATAACGTCTATGGACGGTAAAGTAACTATCAACATAACTCAGAACGAGAGCCTCATAAATGTCCATCGCAACACTAAACGGTCGAGCCACCGCAAGAGCAAAACAAACTCTCGCAAACGCAACGAAAGCTCGTCCGTGAGCGAAGAGTTTTTTCTAGAAAACAAGAGCGCCGTGTCTGAGCATCGTCATTCGGGGAAAGAGATAGAAGTATGTCACTTCGAACATAGTCATGTGGCCGCTCCCAAGTCTCGGCATGACAAGAAAAAACAGGAAGTCAATATTCCATTTAAAAATCGTCGGTCCCAACGAAATCTTACGGATGCTATGGATGCCGCCGATTCTGCTATTGCAGCATTACATTCTGTCAGGAAATCCATGGCCAATGAGCCTGACTTAAAAGCTGTTCCAACGACTGTGGGGTCAAATGTTTTTCAAAATTCCGATCCAAAAAACCACACCCTTAGTATTGCTGAGAGTAGTCAAAATACAACAGGGGCTTCCCACAATCTTGCATTAAGAACTCTGCAGTCAGTGCCTAATACCTTTGAAAAATCCTCATTTGTCCCCAAAGAGACTCTTCCTATGGATGTTGGTTATTACAATGAAGATACTATTGACGAAGAAATGAACAGGAGCCTGTATCAAGGTGAGCAATCAATATTTGCTTGTCCACATTCTTGTGAATTGCATGATTTGGCGAGAATATTGTGGCCCGAACAATAATTTCATATAATTGTTTCAGGTTAAAATAGACTATCGCTTTAAAGACATTGTAGACCACTGTGTATAGTTATTAATGTATGTGACTTTTTTTCATTGCAGATCTTTCAACGGAAGAAGAGGAGGGCGGAGGTACCGTTAAAGTTGTTCATTTTGGCGTCGTGTAAACCCCGCACACAGTTCTCACCTCAGCGGAATTTTCGAAACTTTTTGTTGCGCATCGCCTTCATGATTGAGAAAAATTCTCTTCATTTTTAACTTACTTTTTCTTACTAACATTATAAATTTTATTTATTTACATTTTATGTTGTTTTTTAATAAGAATAATAATGATTATACGACTACATTGAAATATACAAACATGCATAGAAGTGTCGTAGGCTTTGTCCTGACAGCAATGTCCCAGCTTTACTCCAAGATTACCCACGAGCAGCTAACTCATATTGAATGCTGAACTCGGACCTTGAGCTGCATTTCAACAGTGCAGCCCCACAATCCGATATTAAATCAACGTTGGAACTGTTATTTTATAGAATCAAGGTGAATTCCACGTGGTTCCAACTTCCTTTGCCTGGTCGGGCAGATCTTCAAACGTGTGTGCGGACTTTACTTCCTAATTTTTATTAGAATTTGTTACGGTAAAGCCGCGGAATATTGAATTCCTTCACGAAATGGCAATTTTTCACGTCTCAACCATGTCCAATTTCAGGTGCAATACTCAATACAAAAAATTCATTTTTCCTTTCAGATTTAAGATTTTCCGAATGTTGCTTATGTTATCTTTGTCTTCTTGCAATTTATACTTCCGTTGTTATAGATCGCATTATTTATTTTTACTTTATTCGTATGTTGAGATTAATTTTAACTTGTTGATTGTTATCTTAACTTCTAACTGTTCTCTAGTTGTTTCTAACACTCATATTTCAGTTGAGACTTCTTCCGTGGAAAATACAATTATTATTCTATTTATTAGTGCATTATTATTCTATATATTTCTGTTGCAACTGTAGTCTACTTCATTTTATTTCGAGCTTCGTAGTGTCCTGTTTAGTTAATTCATCTCTAATTTGATAGACTACTTCATAATTTATTGCTCGAACACGAAAAGTGTAATCCAGATGATGGCGCGAAATAGTATTTTCATAAAATTTTATATCTTGATACTTAATATTACTTCGTTACTTATACTGGAAAATTTTCTTTCTCCCACTCGTAATGATGCGAGGTAGAGAAGTCATAGCAGAAAAACGATTCAAAGCAATTTATTTCAAAGCATCTAAAATCTCAAATTTCTATTGTTAATTCGGAAAGCATTGTAAATTTGAAAAATGACTTTTGTATTCAATGCTGTCAATCACAACATGCTGACACGTCATGGATGCGTCGCTCTAATGTTATTTGTAAAAGATCAAGTTATTTCCTCTCATGCTATTGCTGCGTGATAATTGTTTGATGCATAGGACGGAATCTGGTAACTTATCATACATTCAATAGATTTTACTAAATCTTGCTATTGAAAAAAAAAAACGGTAAATTATGAAGTGGCTATGGATGACAAACTAAAATTCAGAGACGGAAACCAACAACTTAATCTCGTTGATCACGCAATTCAACTGAACGCTAAGGTCGCGATTAACTAAGAGAAAAAATCATTTAACTTCAATCCCTCAAGCTTGTAGCGACACTAGAGTCCCTCTTGCCTTTACACGTAGTAGTAGAAAGCGCGCAACAAGTTCTTGTGCTTTCTGATTATAATGGGCACTAAGCATATCAATACATAGCGATACATTGATATACTTCGCATGAACGACCGAACACTTAAGTTACTTTATTCGTAGTCATGGAACACACTTGCACCAATCCGCTATTCGAGATCGTTAACATTATTAAAGAAGTAAAGGTCACAAGCCGATAAGATATTTATCGCAGCAACAGCTAAAACCATCAACCCGTAAAACATTCAATAGCACAACAACCAATATTAAGAGCTAATGGAATGTATTGCAATTCACCATACAGACAACTATCAGGTAAAATATACACGTCTATCTTAATTCAGATTAGACGGCCAAGTTAATAATTAATAAAAAATTCCACAATTACGGCCAACATTACCACGCGATATTCTCCAAGTATTAATTAAGGAGAATTTAGTATTGTCAAATTAATAACTAGTGCTAAAAAGCGATAAAAACCTACAACACTAGAGTAACTTGCCAAAAGCGTAGATACTCGAAGGATAGTAATTATGCACTAAAAACCCTCATGGAAGTATTTTAACTAAAACATAAGTCGTTACTCAGTTATAGTATGAGAAATATCTGTCGTCAAATATTAGATAATTTGAGGAGGTTGCTGTGCTACCGTTACAGTTATGGCACTAGAAGCTCGGAAAGTTTGGCACAGTTTAAGAAATAGCAACAGAACATGGAAACTGGGCAGTCATTCCTGCTGGTGAATGAACGTAATGGCTAACGGAGCATAAAAATAATTGAGAATTCAAGAATTGATCAATGAAGGAAAAAAAGACGACGGGTGTAGCACAAGGAGCAACAGTAGAAGCCACTACTTTCTTTAGACTTCGCAATTGCAATCCTGTATCGAAGTACTGACCTTCAAAGAAAACAAAAAACAAGTTTAGCATAATATGCGTCGTTTTCATATTTGCGGAAACATGCCTGAAATAACCAGCATGTTTCCTTATATTAAAATTAATCTAAATTCAGCAAGAGTGAGCAACAAATTTTCATTGCATAATTCTCATGAATCGTGTTAATGTTACGCATTGGAATACTCCGATCTTCAGTACGTACAAAAACGGTCGTCAATCACCAGCATTAAAATGCGGTGCTCTCAACTTTATTTGCCAGCACAGTCTCACTAACCACAGATGAAGCACTTTCAGCATTCATATTTCATTTAATTGGAAGTTCGTCATTCACACGAAGAAACTGTGATCATTCATTAAACATAACCGTCATCATTCCTACGAATGTCATCATAATACACATGAAGGTACCTCCAACCTTCACATGGATGTACAGTCAGCATACACACGAAGGTATCGTCAGCATTCACATTACTTTACAGTCAGCGTTCACACGAATGTACAGTCGGCATTCACATGAATGTACTATCGGCCTGATTGTTGGACTGGCCGTTGCCGGGTCTCAGGCTCCTGGCTTGGAAAAGCTCGCGCAGAAGGCGACTCTTGTCTTGTTCCAGCACAGAGATATGTTGATTCTTGAGACTCACCTCCTGCACGCATAATTAACCACTTAAGACAGGAATTTTCTTAAGATATAAGTTGAGAAGAAAGGTTCTAGTGCTAAAATACGAGATAAAAATCTATAAAACTACAATAACTCGCTGCAACCGTAGAAATAATGGAAGTTTAAAGGAGGGATAGAAGGCTCTTCTCCCTCGAGTCCTTCAATTACTTCTCAGAGTTTTGGAAATTTGAAAATCCCCCAAATGATTACCACGATAAATATTACAACTGTTTTATTTATTTAAATTTATCATTGAAACATGCCGTTTGCAAACAATTCAAGTGTCTATTGAATTGTCTATCTAACAATTCAAGCGCACTATTTTAACAACATAGCATTGATGCCGTCACAATTATCACACGAAACGAAATCGTAAAAACCAATAAAACTTCGTGTACATGAAAGGTAGCCCACCTCAGTAAGCTTGTGGTTCTGATCTTTAAGATTCTTGACTTGTCCCTCGATTCTGATTTTCTCTTGGCTTGTGTTGGCCTCAAGGGGAGCAGTGGGAGCTCCTTGGGCAGAAGACGTCGACGACGCCAGAGCCAAATGATGGGGCATGTCTGAGGCGCTCATGAGGGCGTTCAGTTGGCTGTTGATTTCAGTGATGCGTGCGAGCTGATAATGAAGCTTCTGTTGCTGGGCTTCGCTGTCATATGGCTGTTGAGGGCACAAAAAATAAAGGAATTTTTGAGCCTCTCAATACTGATTGGGTTGAGGTTCTTGAGCATCAGTTTATTACCACAGCCAACAAAACAATTGCAGACTCTATTTTCACGATTTGGAAAGTTATTTACAGTATCAAATTCTAATCAAACCCACGCTGCAGCCAAATTCACGAGTTTTGCATTTTTAATCACAAGGAAGGTTATATTTACCAGACAAATCTATCCGCCCATTGAGCTAATTTTCGATTTAAAAATCAACTATGAATCTTCTCCGAATTTTCTAACATCGGCGTTTACCAACTTTCATCCCAATAAAGTATTTTGAAACTCGTAGGGTACTTACAAAGATCGTTCAATTAGTTACAATACATGTAATAAGTCAAATATCGTAGTTACAAGAAAAACTGGAGGTACCTCCACCGATGGTCTACCATGATTCCTTGACACTATCTCCATTCAGTATTGGTAATTAATATTCTCATTTTTAAATTTAGTACCAGCTTCATGATCGAGCGCGGTACCTGGACGGCGTTGGTGTTATGGTGGAGGTTGTAGAGCAAGTATTGGCAATCAATACTCTCATAACTAAATACTGTATTAGTTTCATAACATGATCAAGCGTTGTACCTGGACGACGTTGGTGTTGTGGTGGAGGTTGTAGAGGAGGTTGTGGAGTGCCGTCCTGTACCACTGGCGTGCCTGCTCGACCACCTGCAGGCCCTGGTGCAGCATGTCACGCTCCGCCTCCAGCTGTCCTGCTCGCCGCACCTGCAGCATAAAATAAACTTAAAGATCCCCACGTACCCAATGTTCGTTTAGGGACGATAACCCTTGGTCATGCTGCAAGCAACACTATCGGCGGCTACCAAGTGCAGCCCACCATTGATGCCGATAAATTAACGGAGATTCCCAAGGTTCGGACCCACGGCTAGCTCCTCTAATCTCAGTGATGCCAACACTGCACAAATAGTGGCGCTAACCACTGTGTTACAGTGGCGCTAACCACTGTGTTGCAGTGGCGCTAACCACTGTTACAGTGACGCTAACCACTGTGTTACAGTGACGAAAAGAACAAGCAAAGAAATACAAAATGGGGCGGATGTCATCTCAGAATTACAACTAGTTAAGACAATAGTTCGAGTGAAACAACAGTAATATAAAGTAAAATACGGTAGATAAGATGGGAATGAACAGAAAAATTAACAGAAAACTGAATTTCGAAGAGACAAAAAAGATAAATAAATGAATTCAATATTTTTGACTAGGCCCACAGAGAAGCAAACATAAAAGCATAAAACGCTGTGATATATTCGTCAATTTTCGACTGGCATACATGACCAACTTATGAGTGTACCGAGTCTGCATTAGAGCGCGTAGTACTTATAGTCTGCAGAGCGCAGTTTATTACCACTTACCGTGGCGTGATCAAGTCCATTCTGGAGTGTATGTCTACGCGCATCCCTTCGGCGGCTCTTCTTATGCCCGCGGCTGCTGCTTCCAGCAGTGCCTCCTTCGTCAGTGTCAGCTACAGGAGCGGCACTAGGTGCTGGAGGTCCCACAGGAGGGCCTGGGTTAGAGGAAAAGTAACCTCCATCGCCGCTGTTGCTGCTCGTGTCCTCGCCACCTCTGATCCATGCGTAGCTGCTCATCGTCAGTCTGAAATTTGCAACGAATAAGTCACTTAACTTGAACCAAAATTTAAGATATTGAAATTCATATCAGTGATTATTGCGTGTGTCAATGACTTGAGAGTTAAGATGTACACAATTACATGGTATAGCAACAATAGTTGCGAAAAGTTTTTCACAACAATAGTTGCGAAAAACCGCATGTCAAACTCTTCATAGGCCATTATTAAGCACTGGTAGAAGCGTTCTGGTCAAAAGTCTTTAGATAGATGACTCATGTGGTCAAAGTCCTTAGTAATTAATGAAGCATTAGAAGTATTCCATTTAATATGAAATACTCCCATAAATTGAGGCAAGTTAACCCGAGTCAATTTATATCCAATTACGTACCTATTGTCAACAGCGCCAGCAGTAGTGGTCAGAGGCTGGGCTATCATATTTCCTCCACTAGTAGACCCTCCTGAAGCGAGTTTATTAGAGACAGGAGGTGAACAGAGAATATCAGTGGACGGTCGTCTAGATGACACCTCAACACTGCCCCCAGAGTTGCCAGTGACAACGCTGTACTTGACAGCAGTTGAAGATTTATGGGACGTATTCGGGGCGAGATTGGCCACGAACGGAGCCGCGCTGCCCCTCTCGCGAGGGTTAGGTTTGCGTGCGGTTTGAGGAGGATACTGGGGAAGCCTTTGAGGTTGGTTGTACGTATTCCCTGATTGCTGGAAGCGCTGATTGAAAGTCTCTCCGTTCGAAGTCTGGTTCTTGCTTGGCATGACGACCTGAGGAGGAGCGTCATAAGCTGATTTGGAAGTCGAGTTCCAGTTTTGGTTGGTGGATGGGGAGCTCCAGTCGGCACTGGAGTGATACGGGTGAAGAGGCGCGGTAGAAGAGGTGTCATTACTGGACTCCCTGCTGTGGTAGTGACGAGACGGACCGTGTGGGTGGTGGTGATGGTAAGGTTGCAGTAGCTGGTTGTGGTTGTTGTGACTGTGGTGATCATCTAGCAATCGTTCCAGACTGCCTCCTCGTTGAGTACTGCACAGAATAAGATATTAAACCTAGCCTTTGGAACACTCGTATACCTTAATGGCCAAAGATCAACTACATTAATTCTTTTTCAAACGGTTCATGTGGTTTTCATAGCCCATTTTTAATATATGATGTTGAATTATTGCCAGTCCATGAATGATGCAGATTACTGATAAACAACGAGAACGTCTGTTTCATTTCAAATGAAATGGCCATTGTACTGATTTATAAATCTTTCTGACTCATCCCTGGATCTTTGTTGCGAAAGTCCTTTGGAATACATCATGAACAATACAAGTCTACTAACCAGTGATTACTTTTATTAGAATGAACAAAACATGCAAAATAATAGCTAAGCATTAAATCACAAGAACATTTTCTGCATTAACTGGCACAAAGGAAAAAGCCAAAAAACAAAAACACTGCAAGAATTTTAACAAATTCAACAATTCATGAGTATAAGTAAGAAACTCAAGACAGTTCTTCTATGGAGTAACTCTGCAAAACTGGTTCTCACAGTGCCATAACTTACCGCATTCTCTGCCCTGAGGAAGTTTCTTGAGATACTCTCCATGTATCAGCTCTGGAGTCTCTCTCTAAACTGCATGTCGTGATGTGGGAATGTGTTTGTGAGCGCTGCAGACTGTAACCATTCAGAACGGCTGACAGAGGGAGAGCTGCCGGCGCACGGCCACCACCACTACTTGATGCCATTGCTGAAGGCTTTGAATTTCCTCGCTTCATTCGTTCAGAGCTTAGGTGATCATAGTTGGTGGTCTCATGACCATTCCGTCCTTCGTATGAATGCACCTGATTAGATGAGCTTGAGGATTTGTTACTCGTTACTTGGTAACCATTTATGGTAGTGGAAATCCCACGCCTGTTCTTACTAGCAACCATGTCATAAATTTTTTCTTTATGCAAATTATTATTGTTAGTGTTGGTGCTGGTTGCGTAGGTACTAAGAGCTTCCATTTTATTTATGATACTGTCTACCCTATGTCCAGAATAAGCTTGCCGTGAATGACTTGATGAACCATTCGTTTTTCCATTGAATTTATCAGTAGTAATGAGATTACTTTCAGAGTTTGGAGCTTCTAAAGATCTTGGAGGCTTTGGTGGCCCCTGAGAAGATCCAGGCATATGAGACTTTACATTGGAGTTGCCTGATGAAGAACCTTTATTGCCATACATGCTCATCATTCCTCCTGTACCCATCCTTATATCTGTTTTCTGTACCTGTCCAAAACCAGATCTCGAGGTGGAATGAACTTCATTGTTTGAATGACCATTATTGTTACTAGCAGAGTTCTTTTGGGGAGAGGTGGGTATTGAATTGCTGCTAGTCCCATGGTTTGTAGAGTGAGAATTTCTGAATTGAGATGATCCAGTAATATTACTGCCCTTGGCTTGCCCATTATCCACAGGGTTGGAGTAGCCATTTGTGTGATATTTTCCAATAGACATTGAAGATGGATTCTGCTGATAAATTGGTCCGTCTTTAGATTTCTTCACATCATACAAATTATTGGTACCGCTGTAAAGTCCCGTTGTAGCTGAATTAGGTTTTGGTTGCTGAGAAGACCATCCTGACATTGCATTACTTGAATTATTGGCAGTATGAGGAACGCAGCGTTTCATGTCAACATTGGTACTGGAGTGATTAGTAGAACTGCCGGCGTGTGAATGGTAAGGCAGGGAAGGAGGGGAAGGGTAAGCCTGTTGAGAGGGAGGTGGAGGGACAGGAGGGGGGAGCTCATCACGATTTGCCAGGCAGTTTCCAGGAGTCCGATGGCTGTCATTTGAACGCAAGTTTTCCTAGGATAACATAATATATGTGATAGTCACAGACTCACAGGCAACTTAGAAACCATGCAAGCAAACAAAACTGAAGCAAAATAATAAAAGCATGAAAAATATCAATCATAATGAAAACTAGAAAACAAATAATAAAAACAATCTTGCAAGAACAAAGAAAAACAAGCAAATTAATGTAATGCCTCTGTGGGCACTAATAGAAGCAGATCAACACAACACACATACAAAGCAAGATAGCAGGAACTAATTACAACACAAGACCATGGCATCATCACAATCCATGAATAATTCATATAGAATTACATAACTTGCATATTGCAGGAGCATGAACTGCTCCAAGTGTTTAAATTGAATGCATTGTATTACTCAAGCTATTTGTTAACTAGGGAATTATGCCCAAGCCAAGTTGTTTCATGCATACAAAAAATCATCTGTAGCAAGAGCTCACCCCTCCACTGCTGGGAGAAGACTGTGCAGAGGAAGCAAGAGATGTGGGAGTGAAACATGGATTGCCTGATTTACTTCTCAACAGACATATCTGAAGAAAAAGACATGCTCAAAAATTATATGAAATAAAACATTCTATTTAATTTAAGCACATTTTTTTAACTTTTAGATTTACCTTTTTTTTACCACAAAACTTTTAACTTTTAGATTTATCACAAAAAAAAATGCAGTAACAATAGATAGGTATATAATCTAGATAGATGATAACATACTATCAATTATTGGAGACTGGCATGAATAATATACTTGATAAAAATGTTTAAAAAGTACTAATTAGAAAAATAGGCAATAAAATGGCATTTAATTTCAACTAAACTTTTTCCATATTTATTCAAGTACTCCAAGTCATTATAGCCAATAAAACATTTTTATTGATAACCAAGGACTATATAATACCCATCAAAATATATACATATATGGTAATTTACCTGCAATCCTTTACAGAATCTAGAGAATGACAGATATCCATCTTGAGGAGTTACAACTCGTAGACTTTCCAGGACTCCGGCTGGTAGACCTGAGGTACTGCAATCCTCATCTTCATGCCACCTTTGCTCAATGTCTGCAAAATGGGAAAAATTTTAGTGCATCCTCTGAAGGATTCGCAATTTGTGGAATAAGGTGAACTGGAAAAAGCATTTAAAGTGAAGACAAAATACATGAAGAAATCAAAATCACCTGTCTCTTTACCCAAAGTATACATACCTATTCAATTGATTTTTGTTTTAAAAAAGTTACTCATTAGCCAGGATGGTCAAACCACCCTAGATACAGATAGACAAAATCAAACTAGCCAAATTGACTGAAGTACATGCCATCAACCAGTTGCTATCAGACTTGCCACTCATTATGCTCAATACAATAATCCCATCAGGAAAAAATCTCCATAATGTACAAGGAACCACAATAAAAATTACAAGCAAATTGACAACTGTTCGTTACATAAATCTTCTACATCAGGAATTAAAAAAAAAAAAAAAAAACACTTTTTAATAACTTTTAAATTCCATTAAAATTTCAATTCACCAAATAAAAAAAAAAAAAAAAAACACTTGCAGGGAATAAATCATTTAGACTAGAATGAACTAGATTGTTTCAAAACATAACACCATTATTGTTTCAATCAATTTTTTCCAATTTGATTTAATGTATAATCTTAGCTTCCACTTAGATCATTTGAAAACCACTATTATAGTTTCATACAATTTTTTTAAAATATAAATTATCAGATTCTGCTTCAAACTAAAGCTTTGATGCAAATCTTTGGAATGTGTACAAGACAATAAGAAAAATTACAATCAAATTAAATTTAAGTTGGAAGATTTCTTTAAAATTCATGGACCAGATACATACTATTTGTATAAAAATAACACTCACCTGAAAACCTAACTTGTCCTGTATGCTGATCATCAAGAATGTCAAATAGTGTCCTCATGGACTCAACAAAAGGTTGTGGAAGGCCATTCTCAAGCAACCCTTCATCCTCACCAGATCTATCTGGATTATTCTTCATTTTGCTCAATTTATGAGATATAATTAATGTAAATGGTGATTAGGAAACAAATAATATGAAGGCTGATTTAAAACCCTGTAGGTAACAAATAAGTACAAAAGTGCTAAACATATACTTTAAGGTTATCTGAAAATAAAGCCAGTAAATAATAACATTGTGTCAGCTGATATGTAACTTCTATAACTTTTAAAAATCACTTATTCTGTAACTTTCAATATTTACTAGCAGCTTAACCCTGAGTTAAGCTGTCCCTAAGTAGCAGCATTCCCTACATAAATTTATAATTCCAAGATTTGAAAATTTTGATAACCTGAATCCTACCAAAATTACCAATTTTCAAAATAAAATCTTCTTTAGATGAGAAAGATCAAATACTAATCCTATCCAAAAATTCTCTCTTGAAACCCATCATGAAATTCTCTCACAAATCCCATTGCTAACCCTATCATAAAATTCTCTCATGTATCCCATTGCTAATCCTATCATAAAATTCTCTCATGAATCCCATTACTAATCCTATCCTGAAATTCTTTCATGAATCCCATTACTAATCCTATCATAAAATTCTCTCATAAATCCCATTCTCAAATTCAAAAGAAATTTTGGATTTGCAAATAGAATGTTAATGCAAAATCTCAATAAAAATCTAAAATTATACGTATCATATTGATAGCCCATTACATTACTGCATTAGCCCTCTTTGGGGCTTGGGCTTTGAGCCCTTCCTCCTTTTTGCAAGAGAAATACCTTCCTTCTAGTATATCACATATATCATATATGATAACTAAAAATATAATTTCAGATACCAGTAATTATGAGTAGGTACTAATACTAATATGATAATATGTCAAGGCAAATTAATTGCACATACTGACATACCGTAGTGACAATAGTACCGTGACTACCGTCGAGCGTTGAGTGTTCAAGATAATCCATTTAGATTTTAGTCCATTAAATTTCTCCTTGTAATATATACAGGCCTAACAGGGCCAGGCAGGCATAAGACAAATAATAAAATTCAAAGAAAGCATGCAAAAATAATATTATATGAAATATATAATTTAATAATAGCTTACCTAAATACAATATTTTACTTTTAGGCACTAAAATCTGGCACTCCCTACTCCCTAGTCCCTAGGGCTAGGCTAAGGCCTAAACCAATTTCAGGACGTGGAAAGTGGCAATTTTTTACACGGGAAGATTTATCAAATCAACTAACACTACTAATACTAATAGTTTGTACCTACGATGCTAGATTAGAAAGCGATCGTAGCGAAGTTTACTCTCATTCAAGTCAATTAAAATAAAAAAATTATCTACGCTACGTTACCTGGCCACATTTCATTACAAACACTTTTTTTATCATTCGCGTTACAAAACCAGTAAACCTGAAGCACATAGTTAATAAAATACATGACTAAAACGTGTTTTCAAATCCAGATTGACATAGGCAAATGTAAAAACTTGACGCTCTCCGCCCCGCGCACATGTAGGCATCACTGCGGGAGAAAGTGCTTCCAGCACGAACTCTTCGTCTCATGTCACGATCTGAAACTCGTAAAAACAATACGCTTTAAGGAATCGTAGAGAAAACGTGTAAAACACTCTCAAAGAAAAGTAAACAGCACCGTCTGTTCAAAAATAATTCGTAAGACTCTTGCTCCGACTTGAGAAGACAACTGCAGTGCACATTCCAGAGCTTCCATCACACATCCTCACTTCGCACCTGTTCATTCACAACTGTTGTTGTTGACCACTAAACGCTTACCCAAGGAATGCGCAGATTTAAAATTGGTGACTGTGGCAAGGTAGGATGTTCTTATGGCTTAGAACCTTGAAAGTGTGCCCTATGGCATTCAATAATCTCACAAGAGAATGTTTGGAATGCATTGGTATGGTATCAGGGATCGTTCAGTTGATTTATGCATCCTACATATATTGTGTCCTAGAATACATTTAATCAGGAACGATTGAAGCAGTCTCTTTTCATTCACGACATAATTGCAGCAATACGTCGCTTTCATTTTCCTTTCTAGTCACTAATATCCCACGGAAGTAATAAGTGTTTGTTCGCACAGATTTCAATAATAATAGCCCGTACTTTATTCAACTTTACTGATATTAACTCCATTGTCACTTCAATAGGAATGGTAGTACTGAATGTTTACGAGGTATTTTGATAAGTCGGTTGAGATCATTGAAAAATAATGTATATTATATTAAAATATACGATTTATTACTAGATTTCTTCGTTTGCTACATGAAATTTTTTTTCGTAATAGCCATAACTTGCGTAGACAATTTCATTAATTTATACATTACGATTCAGTAACCAAACGAAGTATTTTTAGGTAACATTTTATTTGGTTTAGCTCACATTTTTTCGAGTATTTTTTAATATTATTATCTGAACTAGCTTCTATAAAATATGACTACAATGATTCAAAAGAACGTTGAGATTGAAGCGGAGCGTTGTGTAGTGGATCATTCATTTATAAATGTTTCGGATACCTCAGTGTAGTGTGGTGTTGTTGTAGTTCCGATCCCTCAGTGTGGTGTGGTGCAGTACGGTGTGGTGTGGTGTTATTGCAGTTCCGATCCCTCAGTGTGGTGTGGTGCAGTACGGTGGGGTGTGGTGTTGCTGTAGTTCCGATCCCTCAGTGTGGTGCGGTGCAGTACAGTGTTGTGTGGTATTGTTGTAGTTCCGATCCCCCAGTGTGGCGTGGTGCAGTACGGTGTGGTGTGGTGTTGTTGCAGTTCGGATCAGTTCAGAGATATGCAGTTCTATCCCTCAGTGTGGTGGTGCAGTACGGTGTGGTGTGGTGTTGTTGCAGTTCGGATCAGTTCAGAGATCTGCAGTTCTATCCCTCAGTGTGGTGGTGCAGTACGGTGTGGTGTGGTGTTGCTGTAGTTCCGATCCCTCAGTATGCTGTGGTGCAGTACGGTGAGGTGTGGTGTTGTTGCAGTTCTGATCCCTCAGTGTGGCGTGGTGCGGTACGGTGTGGTGCAGTACGGTGAGGTGTGGTGTTGTTGCAGTACTGATCCCTCAGTGTGGTGGTGCAGTACGGTGTGGTGTTGTTTTGTTGTAGTTCCGATCCCTCAGTGTGGTGTGGTGCAGTACGGTGTGGTGTGGTGTTGCCGTGTTGCTGTAGTTCCGATCCCTCAGGACGGTGCGGTACGGTGCAGTGATGTGCGATACTTTATGGTGTGATGCAGCGCTTTTGGTGTGTAATTTGGCATCGCGGTGAGGTGTTGCGTGGTACGAAACCATGTGGTGATAATCATGCAGCCATTTCAACCTCGGCCTGGGTTGAACGATGAGTTTTTCCTTAGCTATATAGCATCGTAATTTAAAGCGGAGAACATGTAAAACAGCATTCACTAAAAAATATGAATAAACGTTCAAACCTTCTATCGTAGTTTTTAACATAACCGTTGCCTAATTTACGCAAAAAAATGTATGAAAGAAAGAATACTCTTAATTTGAATATGAATGTTATTGCGTAACACATTGAACCTCAGTAACCGATTTTACTTAAATCTGATTATTTAAGCCGTAAAGCCTGTATTACGTGGTTTCCCAGGATATGCTCAAGCCTAAAATTAGAGCGTAGTTTGTGAAATGTTATCCTCGGAGCGGAAAAGATCATCGCAAAAGAAGCTATGGTTCCCACAGAAAGCGTAGGAGGATTTTTATCCTTAACCCCAAACGCCGCTCAATTCATAAAAACTGTGATATTACTACTAGGCGGAAAAGGATGAATGACAAAATAGATGATATACGAAAGAAATGACGACCACAAAATGATTAATATTTTTGGAAAACTTGGATGCAATGAATTAAATAATTTGCTCCAATAGCTTCCCTGGAGTTTTCTTTGTTTTTAAATTCGTGATTAATTTGATATTTTTGTACACTTCTTAACAATCCAGTGTCTTGGATGTTACACATGTACAATGAATTTCTAATTTTATTTTCAAATATTGAAAAAAAAAATATTTTTCAACATATTTTTAAGAGATCAAAGTTGTGTAAATTTTCAAAATTATTTATTCTGTCAATTGATTCATGCATTGTCTCTGACTTTATGCAAATGTGCAAAATTTCAGATCAATTGGACAGGTCAAATTGCGTCGTATATGGATTATAAGATTTGTAGCAGACGAAATTATTTTTCAATTTCTTTTATAATGAAAAAAAAATTATTTATAAAGTTATTTATTCTGTCAAATGATTCATGCATTGTCTCCAACTTTACGCAAGTCTGCCAAATTTCAGATCGATTGGACAGGTAGAAGTGGTTTAAATATCGATTATAAGATTTGTAGCAGACAGACAGACAAACAAGAAGTGAAGTTAAAGAGAAGTGTTGTAATAAAATGGTCCAATAATTGCATTACACTATGTTACCACAGAAGTAACGTACTTTTTCCTCGTATCTAAAATAGGGTGACGGAAAACGGAAATCTAAGCTATAATATCTATAGCGTCGATCACTTACTGACGTTGACTGACGACATTGGTATTGCAATACAGCAAATAATAACATCTTAAATGACATTTACCATCTATTTTTAGAGATTTCTCTGCGAATTTCTGTAGGTTCCAGAACGAAGTGTGTTATCTTGGTACGTATCCTTGGCGTGTGACAGCATCCTACTATCCGGTCGCAAAGGATATGTCTTGTCCTGAGCTTGATTATAAAGACGGTGTTCACTCCTACGAGCTATCCTGTTGAGTTCAGCCGTTGGTAAAGTGAGAGTGCAGCTTGGAGAACTTCTGAATAAAATACAAAATATGTTTTTCTATTACAATTAAAGTCATCTGAATAACATACGAAATATGGTTGCATGTATATTGCAATAAAAGTCATCAAAATTATTTTCTAAGTTGTGAACATGGCTCAAGTTCCATCTGAGAATCTTTCACAGAATCAAGTGTCGTATATCTAATGACTCTGTTTTCCTCAGAAATTATCGCCTTTGATAAAATAACATTGAATTTACTTGAAATTTGTGAAAAATTTTTGCTGAACACTTGAAAAATAACCTACTAAAACTTTACATCAAACTTTATCTACAAGTTTGATTCTCTACCAAATTACGATCCCTACCAAATTACGATCCCTACCAAATTACGATCCCTACCAAATTACGATCTCTACCAAATTACGCTCTCTACCAAATTACGATTTCTACCAAATTGCGATCTCTACCAAATTACTATCACTACTAAATTAAGATCTCTCCAAAATAAGAATAATACTTTATTTCCTACTTTGCAGTTGCGTCACGCTGTTCTTAATGAACACTTGACGAAAATCAAATATTAGTTACGCAGCGGACACTATATAGGCATTAATTTATCAGTAAATGTTCTTCGCATGTTGTCTGTCAGCGAGCTGTGCGAGTGTGGCAAGTTTAAGAGAAAGTTCAGGACGAGTCGCGCCAAAGAGAGACTGAGGCAGATGCTGGTAGAGCTTTTTGCTAGGGCAGCGCCTGAGTGGCGGCAACTTACGTTGACGCTGCGGCGAGAAAGTGAAGTGATTGAGAGTGGGACCCTTGCCATATAGCTGTGATACAGCGTTATACTTCGTGCAGGTGTAGCCATGTATTCCGTAGCTGTGATACAGCGTTATACTTCGTGCAGGTGTAGCCATGTATT
>NW_025935607.1:0-2456 GCF_000764305.2 Hyalella azteca | reverse complement strand
GCTGCCCCCAGCACTCCAGCAGGCACACTGTGGCGCTCCGAAGCAAAAAAAACCTAGGTAGATCTAGGTTTTTTGCTTCCTGCTAGGTTTCTAGGTTTTTCATAAACAAACTGATCCTAATTTAATTTTTTTCAGAATGGTGCACTGAAAGCAGAAACCGGTCAATAATTATTGCCAAGAAAGGGAGAACTGCTACGCTACGAGACTTACACGATGGAGCCATTCACAGGAGATATGAGAGTAGATTATGCATAGAATCAGGATTCAGGAATGATCACAATTCACGAATAAATATTACTTACTAAGTTACTATGCTCAGAAAATGAAGACTAGTTTAGTCAGTTATCAGTAATCCATTCGACTGATTCGAGGAAAAACTGGAGATCGGAGTAATAACAGGCTGAACAGCACTTAGCAATCAACACGCGTAACTATAGCACTTAGCAATCAACACGCGGACTATAGATGTAACGGACTATAAACAAAGGACAATAAGGTAGACAACTCTTAAAAGAATTTTGCAATTTTGCACGTGTTAAAAGGGTCGAAAGCCTTAAATTCAGTCGCAAGCCTTAAAGCTTAAGGGGAGCGTCTAGGGTAAAATTTATCTCGGCTATTTACAAACGGATCACTCTGAAACTTGGTACACATATGTAAAATAGAATTCTACGACATTTTTGTTCGTGTGAATTTTTCGAAAAAAAGAAAGAAAACGTGAAATTCTTAGAAAACAGCCAAAAAAGGGGGTACCGTAGAAATCCTAGGATTTTCAAGCTACAACATTGAGACACGAGTATGAACGCGTTCAAGAACAGACTAGACAAGGCCATGCATGAGCATATGTTCAGTCTTAAAATGCCTTGTACCCTACGGAACAACTGATATCTAGGAGCGATTTTAAATCTACCGTCCGTAAGGCCAGTCTAGTCAAGAAAAGTACAAGAATCGGCGACAGGCCTATCCAGGCCTATTTATTTAATGCCAAAGATACTATACTATACTACTATATCATTCGATGCTTAAAGACCATACTATCTAAAACGCAATACAAGGGTTTTTAGGATTTCTCATTTTTGTGGGTGTGGGAGCATTTTTTGTAAATTTTTTGAGAAATTTTCGATTTTCCCTCCTGCCACCCCCCCTTTTGCAGAATAAAATACAAACTATAACAAAATTAGAAAAATGCCCATGTTACGTTCTAGATAATTTTGTTGCGCATCGAATGGTATATGTCTCATTGTTGTAGCTTAAAAACTCTAGGAGGAGATAGGTTTGCAGTGACAATAAGTTAACTTTTCAGTAGAGCCCGTCAAAGTCCCACACGCATCGGAATAGGCACTCAATGTAGCAAGGATACAAAACTAAACATTACTGGAGCTTGATTCCAGTCAAGGATGGTGGGAGCCACTGCATACACACCTCCTCATATGACGCCAGGCGGGTAACTAAGGTGCACTTCAAGCAGACACTCTATTTAAAGTGCTCGCAGCGAATTTCCTCCCATTCTATTTGTTAAAGAACTACCCCGCCCTCCTCCCTTTCATGATCTGTCGTGAACGCATAAATCAACGTACAGAGATGGTTTTGGTACCGTTGGATAGATCAGAATGTCAGCTTTAAGATGAGACTAAAAACCGGGAAAGCCAAAATCCAAAATTTTACCCTAGACGCTCCCCTTAAATATATATTAATATTTTTGCTTTCAAAACATACATTTATCTCCTATGTATATTGATTATTGGCTGCCATTCTGCAACAAAATAATGTGTCAATCAATCTAAATAGTCATGGCACATACAAGATAGGGTGAAAATATATAGAGAACAAAATTATAACCTAAGCCCAACAACTCATTGCTATTTAAATCAAAAACTCATTAAGCAATTCAAGTGTTTTTTTCCTTCCTAATTTTTATTTGTTCATAATTCTCTCGTTTAATAATTTTATCACAACGATTATATCCTTGACTCAAGGTTCGTTTGAACTTTGAAGAACTTCGAAGGGCTATGTTGTGAAAATTCTGGTAAATTTTAGTAGACCGAATCGACAGTTCTGAGACGAATTTCCACTGAAAATGTTCCACATATACTTTTTTTAAATCAAAACCAATCTTGACCTAATAAAAAGAAAGGGTTTTTTTTTTTATATTATTCAAACTTCAAAGTAGTTCCCTTTGATATTATTTAGCAAATTAATGCTACTTTTTACCATCTGCGCAAGCACGAGCTTGTCAAATTACAACAACAAGGAGATAATTAACAACTAAATTATGTATTGACGTTATCATTTTTCATGCATTATCATAATTTTTTTATCGTTTGATTTCATTCAGCTTGTTGAAAGTTAATTTTTAGCCTCCTTACAGATGAGAAGCCAATTAAAAACAAAGCTATTTATTGACATCTAAATAAGTATTGAGAAGTAGTCATTAATTAATTACTATCATTATATAAAAA
>NW_025935606.1:0-448 GCF_000764305.2 Hyalella azteca | reverse complement strand
CCCCGGGTAATTAGGGACACCCTTAAAAATGCATTTACAGTAGAACCTCAGTTAGCAAAGGCTCCAGTTAACAAAAAAATTGATTAACAACAAAGGATTTTGATTACATTTACCTTGCTTGGCAAAAAAAAATTTACTTGTCAAAAAATTAGTGCATCATTGGTCGTCACAAAATTGTACATAGAATGCTATATATAGAATTGTGCACCGGGCATCATAGATTGAAAAGTAATTGACCTAAACTATGATTTATTTCTTCAAAGCATAGGGTAAATGCGGTATATTCCGACATCATGGGTAATTCCGACACCTCTCTAGTTTTTCCTTTATATTAAGCTTTGTTTTAGTTCCATGCGTTCATTGATGGTTGAAATAGTGACGTCATACATTTGTGCATCAAACTACTGCCAAAACACTAGGTTTGGGCCATCTAGCAGGAAAATGTTGA
>NW_025935605.1:0-605 GCF_000764305.2 Hyalella azteca | reverse complement strand
TGTCTGAACATCTTTTCCATCTATATTCTACATCGACCTCAAAAATTCGGAACTGACCTAAGCATCTGCATCAACATTTGCAAAATACAAGAATGCTGATAAGGATGACAGTAAAACTGGCAATCGAGAGGCTGCTGGAAGATATAATCTGCAACAGAACCAGACTGCATAACTTAACATTCAATGATAGCAATTGTTTGAAAAACTGAGATACAGAGTTGGTGCTAAGTTCGCAATGGAACTATGTAACTTTGTTATGATAGTGTTAGTTAACGAAGTGTCAACATGCAGGTATACTTGAGTCTAAGTTTTGTTTCCATATACCAGCGGTACCAGTTACGAGAGGTAGCCTCAATGAATGCGATGAAACTGGCAAACATTTTGAACAAGAGAAGCGGGGCCGACGATTACATTCTCTAGAGTCCTTAATTGTGCTCTTCTTTCTATAGTACTGCTGCTCGCTTTGGATGGCATTCGGGACGAGTGCTGTAAGTCAATTTAAGACAATCCAGGGAATCTTCACATCTAGAATAAGTAGGATGAGGGAGCTGGCAAAAAAGACGGGACTGCACGGTCTTTTAGAGATGATGCAAATGAGACTGTAC
>NW_025935604.1:0-1070 GCF_000764305.2 Hyalella azteca | reverse complement strand
TTGGTGTGGGGAGGTTCTTAATTGTAGCAGGTTTTGTAATGGGGAACTTGAGGTTCATTTTCATCAACTGAGTCGTGCTGTGGGCGAGATAGTCGATCTCTATTTGCACATTGACCCGTTCATTGACCCGTTCATTGATCTGAGTGTATTTTGTCTGCTGTGGCTGAATGTGGAGGATGTGGTTACTTACAGCAACGTTAACACTCGCAATAATGAATACACTGTTAGAAAAAAAACGGTGGAAAAACGGTCCCACTGGCGTTCTAGTGGCCGGCCGCCCCGTGAAAATACTGTTTCGCCGTTTTTATCAGATGTTTTACGGATTTCTAGTGTTAAATTAGAATAAAAACGGCGACACTGAAACGGCCACTGAAACGCCGGTAATACCGTTAACGGTAATTTTTCTAACAGTGTACGTCATGTTGTCCAAATTATTACGCACTTTCTGTACGTACGAGTGATAGGCCCTTTTGCCGGCCCAAACAGGTGTAGGATAACCTACTAAAGGGCGTACTACGTATTGTACAACTTGAGTGCATCGCTATTTGAACAAATTCTCACTAATTTCTCTGTTTGTAAGACGTTTTTGCATATACAGGGGTTAGACAAAATAAGGGAAACACCTGAGAAATCCACAAAATATTTTTTAGTTTGGTGTAGGTACACCTTTTGCGGCAATTACAGCCTCAATTCTCCGAGTATTTATTCATACAAATTGTGAATTGTTTTCAAATAAATTTTAACCCATTCTTCAGTTGAAACTCTGCCGAGCTCTTTTAAAAACGATGGCGGCCGGAATCGACTTCTGTGACTTTTCTCTAAAATCCACCCTAAATGCTCAATAATATTCTGTGCCTATACTTTCAAAAAAGTTAAGAGATCGTAAGTTCATCAGCCAATCATTGACGGCCTTTCAAGAAAAATCCACCAATCATAGACAAAAAATAGAGCGTAAGTACTTACGTTCACTTAGCGAGTTTTGAAAGTATGGCCTCAGGTCTGGTGATTGTGGTGGTCAAATGAGATGCTCAACTTCATTAGAATGTTCCTCGTGCCCTTCTTTAACAAAT
>NW_025935603.1:0-1014 GCF_000764305.2 Hyalella azteca | reverse complement strand
TCGTTTCGGGGCTTTGTGGCTCGAGTGTGATGTAAAACTTTATATTAAAACGGACGGATGTTAAGTGACCATATCCTAGCATAGTCTTCCCTATGAAACATTTTCATGAGAAAAAAATATTTGAGGAGGGACTGAAATTCGCTGACACGTTTTGATCGCCTGTGAATTGACAGACGGGCTTTAATAAATTGTAAAGCGACGAGGGCCAACGTAACTAATTTGATTATCAAATCATTCATTTTTCACATTGATGACTTACATTGGATAGAGGCATTGCGTTGCGCCTACCATTTCGAACATATTTTTCTCCTGAAAGACCGGTCAAGACCCTAGAGAGCAGGAGCCATATAGCGAAGTTGCGAACTCCCCTTGAACAGTTCAGGTACGAAAGAATTGTCATATATTTTGATCCCCGTTAAATTTCTTTGCTCAAAAAACGTTATTCATGGGGAGACTGTGCTGAGTCGTTGATAAGTCAATTGTCATTCATTTTATCATAAAGTTTGTCATTGTAGTTGTACGCGAGCCACGGATTTCCGTACTACCTTACAATTTATGAACTACCTTACAGGACTGACCAGTGTATAGAAAAGTATTCTGATGGTAAGTCTCGGCACCAGGCCTCTTGGTAGGAATAGCGTTGGCAACGGTTCATGTGTCCAAAGCCAAGGGACTTGCCGCATGCACAGGGAAGTTAACAAACGGGCATCCCTGCAATAGTGTCCTTCAGTTAAGCATCACAGATTTTTGTAATAAAATAGGTTATTTAACTCGCGCTCACAATAATATCCATGGAATATAAACGTGACATGTCGTTTCCGTACAAAATCTTTATTCGTTGTTAAGCAATATTGTTCCCAGCATATAACAAGAAAGCTTCATGTTATCTAATCTCGCACCAGTATCTTAGTGCTCTCTGTCTCTAGCAAATTCAAAATTGGTCGCAGTGTTCACACATTTTATCAGAGTTTCGCACCGACAATACAATCAATGATAAGAACTTTCACTTTGATA
>NW_025935602.1:0-4709 GCF_000764305.2 Hyalella azteca | reverse complement strand
ACTGCGCACGAAGAGCTGGTCCGCTCCACTCGGCGCGCTGCCTCTATCTGCACGCCAATATGCAATACTAGAGCAGACGCGTGCTCTAATATTCATTTCTTCACGATGATTGACTCGTACGAATTGAGGAGAGAATTGTATATGCTTCTACAGTTCAAACAATATCAGGTCATGCGGACAAGATGGCGGTGAAGCTCGGCTTCATAACTGAATCTCATTCAATGAGGCTGATTTATTGAATGAAAGTAATGAGAAGTAAATTACGATATAAATTGAGTTCCATTATTTAATGTTTATAAACTAGAGAACAAACTCTTAAATTGATTGAGGGACGATCGAAGAAACGGCATTTCGCTTACTCGAAAATTGTATGAAGTTGTATGAGAGGCACTGCTTAATTATCAACCTTCATTAGTGAACGAAATATATCACGAAAATTTCAACATATTCTAATACGAATACTATTGCTTTTTCGATTGAATAGCAGCAGCATTCATTTCTCTAAGATAAATTTAAATAAATAATCTCTACACAGTTCATCCACAAATGAGGCTATATCTCATATTACTGGACGATAGCAAGTTATTCCTTCTGTAGTTATGTAGTTGATAGAGCTCAATGCAGTAAGGTGTCAAGTTAGTCAACTTGACTATAGCATGGACTATGGACGCGAGTACTCTGCTTTAGAATCTCGGAGCTGCCGTCGACGTTTATCTGGTAAGAGCATTATAGCGGTAGTTTATATGAAGCTTCTACATTCTCAGTAAGTAAATTTATCAGAATGTAATTGATATCGCAAATATAAATACACTGTTAGAAAAATTACCGTTAACGGCATTACCGGCGTTTCAGTGGCCGGTCGGCACCTGAAAAGAAACACCGTGTCGCCGTTTTTATTCTAATTAAACACAAGAAATCCGTAAAACATCTTATAAAAACGGCGAAACAGTTTATTTACACGGGGCGACCGGCCACTAGAACGCCAGTGGGACCGTTTTTTCACCGTTTTTTCTAACAGTGTACTATGTGAATGTTCGAATACGAAGACTATATAACCTGCCATTGTTATGAGTGAAGTGTCGATGATCTCAGCGGTGAACAAAAAAATAATTTCATAACTTTGTTGCGTTGTCGACAAACGGCCAAACTTAACTGCCGCACGTGCTGCCAGAGCCGCTCCCCCCCCCAAGGGCGTTGACCTGGTTCTGGCTGGAGGACCTCGTCGCTGAGAGCTGCGTGTCCGTAGGGCAGAGTGCGGACATTTATGCTCTATCGCGCCTCTGTTGCGCCTCTACGTCGGCCCTATAGCCGGTGAAGGCCGGCTCTATTCCCTGCCCTAAATTTTAACTGGGTAAGAGAAGCATTATTTTTTAATGTTACTCATGTAAGTCGAGGTAGCATTGCGCGTAAATGTTCAAATATTGAGATACAATCACAACTTGGCTGGTAATTTCTTGGCAGCTCAGAAGTGAACACTGTTGAAAATCAAGGGCGTCACCACGATGGCCGATGGAAAGCCTTCGTAGCGCCGCTCTAAAGTCGACCAAAAATTCTCGATTTGCGCAGTGAACTCGGGAATGAAATGATTTAAACTTCATAGTAAGCATTTGCCTCCAGTTGTACCAGATAAAGTTTTGATTAATACAGTCAACGGGAACGAGTGAGACACGACACGCATTCATATGTACCGGTCAGTATTGTTTGCCCACATATCACATGAATATTACGCGAGTAATACTCATGTAATATTAATACAAGTGAATATAGTGATGTTTGCTGCTCCTGAGAATAACTAATTCTTTCGATTTAATTATGACATCGTTAGATATATATGTTCGTGAATATATTTTTCAGAATTAATTCAATAGATTTCACTATGCTATTGTATTGAAGTTCATAAAATGACATTTATGGGTACGGCTGGCAAGCATGCATAAGCCAGCTCTTCGGTGTATCTTACATTCGGTGCTTCGAACCCTGCATTCATAAAATTCTTGCAGTCATACATAAACTCGTGCAAAAAATTTACGATGCAATTGATATCCGCGTATATAATGCTATGTAAAGTTATGTAAATACAATATAAACCAACCTAACCTTCATCGCTCATTTGCTGACCATCAATAGCGCGTATGGTAAACCGTCAGTGTTTGTTACAGCGAATGAAAATGTTCAACCTTCACTAATCCAAATCTGGTCTTAACACAATTGGATATCGTAAGTGTTGAGTTATTTCGTTGTAATCCTATCATAGAAAGTAAGAAAGTGATAAAATGATCATTATGGCATATAATCAAGCAGTGTTTCACAACTGTAATGTAACTGTATTACTTGTTAGAGCCCAATCAAGTATCATAAATACCAAGAAAACTGTAATATATTTTTATTATTATATGTTAGAGCTTAATAAAGTATCATAAATACCAAGAAAAATGCAATGTATATCTGTTTTTGCATGTTAGAGCCCAATCATGTATCATAATCACCAAGAAAACTGTAAATTATCTTCATTATTACATGTCAGAGCCCAATCATGTCTCATAAATACCAAGAACGTTAATTGATTCTCGATTCTCAGATCTCCGAACGCTTTAGTCTTTATTGCTTTTCTGCGCTGCCATGCGCTGAATTGTTCGATATGATGCATGTCTTTCATTCTCAGTGCGTAAAATGTTATTTAATAAACGGATATTGCAAAATTCTCATTAAGTTCTGATAGGATTCTTGTACGTAGCCTTGGCTTTTCGCCATGATACTTGAAATTTCATGATTTTACACTACAATAATTTGACTTTATTTGCACAGATCTACCGTTATTGTGAGATTATAAAGTTGAAATATTTTTTATCAGAATTACAACTGCCGCATGCTGAAGACTTTCACACATAATTTTTCTTCAATATGACGCTCAAAAATGTTTGGCCCCTTCAGTCATGGGATCGCTTACTTTTATACTTGGCTACTTCGTACCGCCCCAAACTGCAATATTTCTCCATCATCAGCGATAAATATTACCTTTACATTTAAATATTTAAAATCCAATCAGACTTGAACTGCAATATTTCTCCATCACCAGCGATAAAATATTACCTTTATATTCAAATATTTAAAATCCAATCAGACTTGAACTGCAATATTTGCCCAGCCAGGCCAGCCGTCGCTGTCCAATTGACGCGCCCTTGACGACGGGCAACTCTACACTCTGGTATCATGGATACGAGTGGCCTTCAGTTCGCAGGTCACATTCAGAGAAATGCGGGAAATTAGTCCAAATAACGACGTACTTTTCCGACTCGCAACAAAATTTATTTGGAAACTGCTCTTTTGCCAAAGCTTATGCATATAAATTTATTCATATGATGCATAATTTTGCTGTAGAAATACGACAAACCTCTCGTTGAAAATTAAAGCTTAGTCTCTGGTTCAAAACCGTGGATTAGAATGTTTGTAAGACAAACATACAATTAGTATAATAATATAGTAGGATAATAAAAGAGAACCATAACCCCAATGCTATTACAATAACAACCGCATGTAAATTTAGTTTTTTTTAAATAGAAACAAGTTCAAGCAACGACAGAAATTACAGAAAAAATTAAGCCCCCATCACCGTAAGTTACGGTATTAGACTTTCTCAAATCATTGTAACAAAATATAAAAATCAGGATGAAATTTCATTACCTACCATGCGGACGAAATTGATATTGAGCTGTGGTGGTGCAGTGGTGAGAGACTTTGTCTCTCGCACCCAGCTCCCGGGTTCTCTGTCTCTCGTACCCAGCTCCCGGGTTCTCTGTCTCTCGCATCCAGCTCCCGGGTTCTCTGTCTCTCGCATCCAGCTCCCGGGTTCTCTGTCTCTCGCACCCAGCTCCCGGGTTCTCTGTCTCTCGCACCCAGCTCCCGGGTTCTCTGTCTCTCGCACCCAGCTCCCGGGTTCTCTGTCTCTCGCACCCTTCAGCTCATGGTCAACTCAGCCATTCATCCAACTCTGGTTGATAAATGAGTACCTGGCTTGTCCAGGGTGTTGTGTAATGCAATCAAATGGTTCTAGCGGGTAAGCGAGCCAGTGATACTCGTAGAACTACCAGTGGTACCGAGTACCCGGACTGACCGAGTGCCCTAAAAACTGACCACCCCCCCTCCCTAGTCGCCTCTACCAGGATGGACAATTACAACAACAACGAAATTGATTCTATAATGAGTTAGAGGGAAGAATTCGAATCAATTGGCACTTTTATGTCAATTTCAATCATGGGATTGTCTTCCGAAAAAAAGTCATGTTATCCATATGGGTGGAAGGATAAGTACAGTTCAATATGTCGTGAAGTGCAAGCCAAGGAACAATGGCTTTGAGTTGGTCCTCAGCAATACGAAGCGAACATTTTTAAGCTACAGAAGCAACTGCAAATATACACGAACATTCAGGCGCAGGTTGTAAATTCCAAAGCCCCAGTTCTGCAGGAGCTTTCTCCCTTTTCTCCATGATGATGATTGATTTCTCTCCATGATGATCATGGAGCATAGTTTCTTTACTAATCATCCAGTCGAGGAAGCAGCATTGACCCTGTCTCTGTTCCGATACATTTAGAGCCTGATGCCATAAATGGAATGGAGAGGAGCCTCTGTCCAGTCGTGGCATACCACAAGGTGCGAGGTGCTTTCCACCTACAAACTCATACATACCAGCCGGTCATAAGTGTTATTAGTTG
>NW_025935601.1:0-622 GCF_000764305.2 Hyalella azteca | reverse complement strand
GATTTATATTATGTATGCCAGTGCTGCATATGTCTGCGTGATGTTGCAGTGATTTATATTATGTATGCCAGTACTGCATATGTCTGCGTGATGTTAGGTAGATTAATTCATGTGAATTAACAATCATTAGGATTTACACGCTACATTCATTAAAATAATTGTGGTCTCTTTATAATGCCCGGATGAAAATCAGCTATGCCCTTAGAAAAAGAGAATTGCAGGGAGAACGAAATATGTAATGGACATGCCAGCTAGAAATATGTAATATGTAATGGAAATAGTACATGAAATTATGTAATATGTCCATTATTATGGACATATTACATGAAAGAAATATATTACATATTACGAAATATGTAATGGACAGTGTTTCTGAATACATAATAAATATTAGAAAAGTCAAAGAACCTGTGAATTTAGTTCAAATCCAATTTCACAATGAAATCTAATTTTTTATGAAAAATCTCATTTCTACGATTTAGCCAGTATCGAATGTGCAGAAAAATATTCCAGTTTACTTAAAAATATACTGGAAATACCGACTATCAGAATTTTTTTAATCTCATTTCCACGAGTTACTCAGTACCAAATGTGCAGAAAAATATTCCAGTTTACTTAAAAA
>NW_025935600.1:0-1199 GCF_000764305.2 Hyalella azteca | reverse complement strand
ATCCTGCATAACAAGCATCAGTAATTATGTTCAGACAAGCATCAGTAATTATGTTCAGACAAGCATCAGTAATTATGGCTGTTCATTAATCATGATTGGGACGTTGAAATGATTTTTTGACCAAAGTACTTTATCATCCTCACAATATAAATTTTGTTAAGTGACTCAGATTAAATAAATATATAAAATTTAAATATTTAAATTAAAAACCTAATGTAGCATCCTCCAGTTCAAACAAGTCAGTAGTTAATGAGGCACGATTAAACAGAGGTATCAAAATATTATGGAACCCCCTTCAAACTGGAATTTCTCGCTTGGTATAGAAAACGTTTAGGGTAGAACTATATAAACAATGTACATAGTTCATGTGAACCATGCCTCTGCCGTCCTCATGGACGAATAGATTATTTTGTTTTATTTATAACTGTCATGTTTTGGCATCGTTTGCGTGACCGGTACTATCGGATGATGGTGTCCTTTTAGCTTCCTAATCCAACAGATGACGTTAAGCAACGTTCAATAGCCGTTAATTCAGCCAAACAACGTTGAATTACAGTTGATTCAGCCAAACAACGTTGTATTACAGTTGATTCAGCCAAACAACGTTGAAATGCCGTTGATTCAGCCAAACAACGTTGAATTCACGCCAGTCTGAGCAGCGCTGTTATCGCTTATCGGCCATTGTTATCTTCTCTCTCCCTAGACTCGTCTTTGCAGGATAATGAGAAACAAAATGGACGACAAAATACCGTCAATATCATATATTTGTGACAGCTTTGGTCAGGCATGTTGGCTTGCTTCTATTCTTTATTATGCAATTTTTTATCAGACATTAAAATAAAGTTGATTTCTGCTGTCATGACTCAAGTTTATGACTCAAGATCTCGGAGTTTATGTTGACAAGGAGCTGAAAATTTCTGAGCATGTTGAAACGCAAGCTAACACCTCCAACAAACTTCTTGGACTAATCAGACGCTCATACGAGTTCCTAGATGCAGAAGCGATGAAGCAGTTGCTTGTTGCTGTCGTGCGCTCGAATCTAGAGTTTGGAAACGTTGTGTGGTCACCGAGATTTGAAAAGGACAGAAATTTAATAGAGAATGTACAAAGACGTGCAACAAGGATAATTCCAGGCTTGAAGGGCAAGTCCTATGAAGAAAGATTGAAGACTATGAAGCTTCCAAGCCTCAGTTATCGAC
>NW_025935599.1:492488-596583 GCF_000764305.2 Hyalella azteca | reverse complement strand
TATAAACTTTACAAAATTCTTACCGTATTTGCGTTTCTAGCAGCTCTGCTTCCATCGCCACTATTTTCTCTGCTGCATCTGGCCGCCTAAATCGGTTAAAGTCGTAGCATTCGCTGAAATATACTTTTTTTTTGTGATGACATTCGACATGTTCATTGTAATTATATTTATTATTGCTCTGGAATGTGCAATTATCTATCAAACACTTAATATGTATTTGCTGCGATTGGTCTTAGGCCTGACGTTAGGTGCAGGCCAGTGCGTGCAGCAGCGTGTCGGGGTCTGACAGATTGCCTGCTGGCAGCAATAGAAATCATCGAACTAAGTTATGTTATACTTTTAATTTATAAATGTAATTATAATATAATAATAAATATATTATATAATTTAATAATAATAATTAACAATATGCTAGTCAGTATAATTTCATAAGACAGAAAGATTTAACAATTTTTTATGTAACTCACTTCCCCGGCGACGCTGCAGTGAATGGGAGGACTGCAAGGCGCGGCGCCTCCTGCTGGGCAACTGATCCATTACCACCGGCAGTCAATTTCAAGTACATGGCTACCATTTCATGGAATTCTTCTTCGTGCTGGAATTGGGAGCGTGTTGACCTCCGGTTACGATCTTTAAATCGGTCATAGACGCGTAATGGGTCATACACGCTTTTACCATAGTCAAAAAATTAAAAGTTCATCACATGTCCCCTCTCAGGGCTTCCACCGCAGTCCGCCTGGGGGCTCGTAGTGCTAATATCGCCACTCTGTGCTGTTCCAATTCCAGTTTATCTAGCTCACCATAACTATATGTTATCGCATCCAATCCATACATAATACTAGGTACTGCCACACTCTTCCTCACTTACCTAAATACTTCATACTTACTCGCTCTCACTTCTGCTGCACTTCCAAGTATACTCATCCATTGATTCGCCTTACTGAAATTCGCGGCCTTGGTTCTCTGACATCCATCCCTCCTGGTCCACACACATCCCTAAGTACCTATTCTCATTTACCCTAACAATCTCATTCCCTCCCAACATCCACACTCTGCTTATGTCCTCAACCGATCCATTCACAACAAATATATACTTGGCTCTTCTCCGCTCTGAATCGCACATTGAAGTCACTTCCATACTCAGTCACACAGTCCAGCATACTTTGTAGTTCTTCGCTATTTTCACTCACAATGGCAGCATCATCAGCATACAGAAGCATTCTTAACCTTTCGCCGCCCACATGCACACCAACATCCATCCATTCTCCTCACCCTCGTAGCCATCTCTTCTGTGTAGAGGTTAAAAAGAAGCGGAGACAGTGTACCGGCTTGTCGTACGCCCCTCCTGCTCCTCACCCATGCAGTCCGTCTCAACAATTAAAACTAAAAACTGAAAGTAAAAAACTAAAAACTAAATACATTCCCAAGTCTATATTTAGCTCTAATATTCACATTCAAACTTCTGACATGCCTGACACATTTTTCACACATTCCAATTTTTCCCAGTGTTTGACACAGAAGTTCTCTATCCACCCGGTCATACGCTCTTTCTATGTCTAGAAAAGCCGGGTACACTTTCTTTCTGTCTCTTATACACATCTAGATGTGTATAAGAGACAGGCGCTTGACTACTTGCTAAGGTCAATATTTATCAAATTTTGACCAAGACTATCTCAAAATACATCAAGCTCTTCTGAATGCCCAATATGCCAGCAATATGATGGAGTAGTTAGAAAAATATCAGTAAGATGTATGGGTTTTGTTAGGAGCAATTGAGCTCCTCTAACAATTTTTTATTTCCTCATCAGTTGTGCTGCTCTGAGCTGTCAGTAGCAAAATGAAGCATGGTAGTATTAAGAATCAGTGGGGGCCTCATCAAGAGGCCTAGATTCTGTAACCCTCTGTTGAAATGTCTGTGTGAAGTATTTACATTTTTTATACTGTACAGTTTCTGCCAAAAGTGTGAAAGTTGAAATCAATCCACCCATTTCTGCTACTTCTATTCATGATATCTTTTGCACTACTCCTGGTTATTTTATTTATTCTATTATTATNATATAATTATTTAAATTCTGATGAATACTCTTTTCATTGCAATTTTAGCTAGACTAAGGTGCATCTGCACTTAATTTACCAGGTAAAAATATTAGAATAAAAATACACTGTCATTTTATTTCTAATATATATTCTTTTATTGAGATTTAAGCTTCACTTAGGTGCATTCCCGCTCAATTTTCGAGTTAAAAATAATAAACCATGATTTTTGTTATTTATATGAATCTATTTTCTAGGTTCAGGATCGCGTAGGTTATGAAATATTTTAGGAGTCAGAGAAGCTATTTGACGAACCACTGAATGGTTCATGAAGATATCAGACACTAAAATCCGTCTCAGGTTTTTGAATAAAAAATTATACGTTTTTTTTTTTTAAGAATTTTGTTTTTAAAAAAATTTATAGTATTTTTATTTTTGAAAAAAAAAATTAATAAAATAAGTAAGAGTTCTCACAATTCGCCTTACTATTATCGTACAACTTGTGCATGGTAATCCGCAGATCGCTCTAAGCCAATAATCTCATAATATTTTCAGAAAAATAATTGTCTACCGAAGTTCCCAGATTTGGCGGGTATTGAAGGGATAAATGATAGTCTTTCTTTAACCAACACATTTATTGCTAATGAAACCCGTGCAATTAAGCATGGAAAATAGATAATAATAAACACATCAAAATAATAGTTTATATGACGTGTACTGTATTATAATCACGCCTGTGCACACACCAAAGCTCTCAGTTGGACAAGTAAATAAATAGGACGGATCTTCGTGAACTGCAATGTCAATTATTAGCGATAAGTTAAAGCGATACCACCATTATGCAATCATTTTCCCACCATTTTTGAGTTAAGCTGTACGATCATTAAGCAATCATTTTTGCCCCATTTTCGAGTTGAGCGATACCACCAATGGGCGATCATTTTTCCAACCATTTTCGAGTTAAGCGATACCACCAATAGGCGATCATTTTTCCAACCATTTTCTCTTGAAAACGCAAACGAGTGGGGGGTTTGAAAGAAACGCACGACAACGAACTAAAGTTAATTATATTGATCGTAATGGTTTCGAGCTGCGTCGCTCGGGCACATATGGTGAAACGACTGGTCCTTTAATATCACTGATTGGCCGTCGCATTGCGGAATTGTCCGGCGAACGTAGAGCGACTCTATGGTTGGAGCAAAGGTTGGGTTTGGCTGTGCAGAGAGGCAATGCAGCTAGCATCCTAACGGCAGTCAGAGAAAAGTTCGACGTGGGCCCGCTCCTCGCTCGCGTCACAGCTCAGTGACCCTCGGAGTCGGTGTAGGCCACCATCAGAGGCGTTAAGGTCGGGGCCCTGATCATTGCCATGAAACCATTCCCTGTTTTTAATTAATAAAATTAATTCCCCTTTTTGTTGGAATGGTGAGTGTGGGAGGCCTTTTTATTTGTTAAAGGGTTCACGCAATGTAACTCTTTCGCGATCTGCCGTGAACGCATAAATCAGCGTACAGAGATGGTTTTGGTACCGTTAGACGCGGCAGAATGTAAGCTTTAAGATGAGCATAAAAAGCGGAGAAGCAAAAATTTTCGATTTTGGACCAAGACGCTCCTCTTTATTAAGCGATATCACTTTTCCCACCATTTTCAAGTTAAGCCACCGTTCCATAACTCAACCACATTAAACTAAGGCACACATTCTACACTCAAGTTCACAAGATAATGGAGCTACGGCTGAATTAGAAGACTCAATATTTATCGATAGCTTTTTCGAAACTAAGAAGTAAAATGGCATCAACCATTTTAGTAAAATTTAAGAAGTAAGAAATGTAAGAAGAAAATTTTAAGAAGTGAGTAAGAAGTAAAATGGCAAATGTCATGGTCAGAGATTAACTGGGAAGGACGTAGCAGAGGATTCAATGTAAGTGCAGGTGGCTTTCCATGTATAATTGATTCGATGTTAAATTTAAGCATCTTTTACAAAATTAAATGATTCACAACAAAAACCAGCACCAGAATGTTTTTTGGTCCAGTTAGAAGGTTTACGAGGTAAAATGGAAACAATGTCTAAGATGGAATAAGTTGTGGCAGACGCACCTAAGGAGACCGTAAGCCTCCTTGACTCTGATTACGATTCACGTCTCGAATTTCAGGGCTTGCCCTTTATTGTTATCTGAGAAAAATGAACGAGGGCAAAGCCAAGCATATTCAATGGGTTTCTTTGGAAAAACAACTGCTCATTCTGCGGGCGTCCATTTCAAACTTTATATTTTATATCGAAGTATCGGTGTTCAGTTCTGTACGCTACAATATAATTGTACAAATTCATTTTGTCCTGGTAAATGGGATGATTCATCGGAAAATATTTACTCGTCGTTCGTAATGTTCCTATTTAATATTATAATTTCTCTTCCAATATGCATACCTGAACTGGTGGAAACTGAAATGCAAGAAGAATTCCCTCAGTTAAAACAATACATATTTATAAGCGAATTGGTCAATTCTTTACATTCAGAACATCTAATGATCGTGAGGTGAGACAACGTGAGTCTGAATATTCCAGAAATTTCCACACATACGTGAATCTCAAAAAGATTTATTCAACCCTCAATAAATAATTCACTTAATGCACCTCAATGAACGCTTCACTCAACGTTCTCAGCCAAGATGTGGTCATATCCTTTATAATATATAATCCTTTACTGAAGAGCGGAGAAGAACAATATCACAACACAGCGCTCAATATCGCCATCTCCCTGCCATGACAATTGCGGTGTTCAGTCATCACGCAATGGCCCTGGCACTTCGCATTCATCATCCATCAGGGCATCGAGCTGAGCTTCCACTTGGTCCAGACGACACAGCACAGCCTCAGTCTGCATCAAGTTACATGAGTTAGTAACTTAATTTTATTACTCCATACGCGTGGTGTGAATGTGGCTCTCATTACACCATACGCCTGGTGTAAATATGGCTCTCATTACACCATACGCCTGGTGTAAATATCGCTTTCATTACACCATACGTACGCCTGGTGTACATGATGACTTGCTTTTATTTACCCATGTTTAACTTCATTTTACACTAAAATTACACGATCCAAAAAAATTGTTATGAACTTGATTTAAGAAATTCAAGATTCTACAACAATTCCATTGTATAAATGAATATACTTCTTTTTTGTCATATTAACTCCAGTATTGTTAATTAGTCTGTCATTATACCTGCATCGTATTGGTAATAGCGTTTAAAAAAAGACAAATAATATATTAAATACAAAAATTCGTATTATGATAGTTATAAAAACCTCGATATGTGGGAGTGGCTGAGGCGGCTCTGGGACGACAGGGGAGACAGCGCTGAAGGGCTGCAGCACCGCGTGCGTGAAGTACCGGTACTGCAACACGACGATCACCAAGACGGCCGTTACCCCAACAGCAATAAGTGGCCGGAAACTAATGACACTGCCGCCAAGACGGCCGTTACCCCAACAGCAATAAGTGGCCGGAAACTAATGACACTGCCACCAAGACGGCCGTTACCCCAACAGCAATAAGTGGCCGGAAACTAATGACACTGCCGCCAAGACGACCGTTACCCAACCACTAGTGGTGAAGGATTTTTATTCAAATAAATGCTGCAAATCACGAGAGTGAGTCATGAGTTTACGATCACAGCAGAAAATACGATGATTCAAAACTCACGATCAACTTTGATCTTGTTAAGAATTATATATTAGATAAAATATATATTATAATAGTATGTACATCATTTCACCTATCCTCGACAACTGAAGCTATTGGCATTTCAAATAAGATAGCTAAGAAGTCCCGACGACGTTACTGTGAACAGGAGTCATTATTGTCATTAATAATTAATAATATTATTATCAGCTACATCTCAACTGTAAGTGTCGGCAACATAGCAACTATGAGAATCAGTAACAGGGTGAGTTTGGTCGGTTGGGTGAAACCTCGTAACTATGAGTATCAGCAACATCGTAACTAAGAGTAATAGTAATAGTAAAAGTAGTAGTAATAGTAGTAGTAATAGTAATAGTAATAGTAGTAGTAATAGTAATAGTAACAGTAATAGTAATAGTACAGACCCAGGCATTGCCGTAGAGCGTCTTGATGTCAGGGAGCGGCGCGAGCTTCATGAAGTCCATGGGCCTGTCGCTGAGACCTGCAGACGGCACAGGCACCTCCTCCTCTGCAGCTCAATATATTATTTTAATTAGCTAATTATTATTTTGATATCATCGCTATATCACTAAGATAAATTATTATCCTCCTCTGCAGCTCAATATATTATTTTAATCAGCTAATTATTATTTTGATATCTTCGCTTTAAACACTAAGATAAATTAATATCCTCCTCTGCAGCTTAATACAATATTTTAATTAGCTAATTATCATTTTGATATCATCGCTCTATCACTGAGATAAATTATTATCCTCCTCTGTAGCTCAATATATTAGTTTTAATCAATCAATTATTATTTTGATATCATCGCTTTATCACCAAGATAAATTATTATCCTTAACGATCATAAAAGATCTATTTCATAATTTGGTGATTGCATTAACGCTGCAGCTAAATATTTTATTGGTTAAGCATTAAATAATTTATTTCACCGAAGTTCGGATATACAAAACGACAAATAATGCATCAAATTCTGAGGCTTCTGAACACAATCAAGTAATTCATGATTTTATTGATATTGCTCGCTAATACTTATGAACATTATTTATATTAATCGGATTTAATGAACTAGGTGTGTTCAAATGTAGTATTATCTTTAATCCGAGCATAAATGATAACATAATAAAAATAATGAAATGCTTCAATAAAGTTGACACGTCACCTGGGGGCGGCTGGTAGACGAGGGGCGGCGGGAGGGGGGCGTCAGCGGCCGCGGGGGGCGACGGTGGGCGAGGCCGCCACGACCCGTTTGTACAGTTAGGAGTGATAATAATAATGGTCTGTACAATTAGAAGTGATAGTAATGATGGTCTGTACAGTTAGGAGTGATAGCAATAATGGTCTGTACAGTTAGGAGTGATAGTAATGATGGTCTGTACAGTTAGGAGTGATGGTAATAATGGTCTGTAGAGTTAGGAGTGATAGCAATAATGGTCTGTACAGTTAGGAGTGATAGTAATGATGGTCTGTGCAGTTAGGAGTGATGGTAATAATGGTCTGTACAGTTAGGAGTGATAGTAATAATGGTCTGTACAGTTAAGAGTGATAGTAATAATGGTCTGTACAGTTAGTGATAGTAATAATGGTCTGTACAGTTGGTATTGATAGTAATAATGGTCTGTACAGTTGGTATTGATATTAATAATGGTCTGTACAGTTAGTAGTAATAACAATAATGGTTTAAGCGTTCATAATGCCACATTTGGCCTGTCGCAGAATTATCGCAGCTCGCTTGGCTTTGAACCTGAAATGCACTGCTCTAATCTCGCTGTTCTCAACCGCCTGACCAATTTGCTGATCTTGACCAGAAGTGTCATAGGAATCTGGCGCTGAACCCAAGACTTATTGCTCCTATTCTAGTACCCTGGGGCCATACTTTCAAAATTCGCTAAGTGAACGTAATTACCCACGCTCTATTTCCTTGTCTATTATTGGTGGATTTTGATGGAAAGGCCGTCAGTGATGGCTGATGAACTTACGATCTCTTAACTTTTTTCAAAGTATGGGCCCTGAACTCTAACCACTGGGCCATCCTGAATCTGCAGTACACGCTATGGCCAAACATATATGCTCGCCTCTATACCGAACATCAAAAAATTACCGGTAGGAAATTTGTATGGACGCATGAATTTCGTTTACGAACTAGATACATAAACTTCGCATTCGTAGAGTATTTGCCAAAGAACTTGTTGTTATAGAGAGCATATTTTTCAGTTTCAATGTAAAATATATCAATGGCACATGAACCTATATAAGTACTTTCAACATTTGATAGAATTAAATAATTTTAAAAGCAGTAAAATTAAATAAATTAATTCTCATGTGTATTCCAAGACAAGCTATAACTTGGTCCTTAAGAAGGAAGCCGTGCAAGGTTTCCTTCTTAAGGAAGCCGTTCGAGGTTCAAGCTTTAATTCACATTTGGCGCTTATTAATTACCGCCGACAGATACGTATGAGTAAAAATATTTCGGCGCTTACACTGGGATAATGTAAATTATTTTCATTTCTTAACCTCAATGTTAAAGAAATCATAGAATTTCACTAACTGGAACTTAGAATTTAATAAGGCATATTAGGCAGAGGCTTTGACCTGCTTTGACACATGCAGTCGCTCCAACTGTTAATTATTAGTCATTAGCCACCACTCTACAACTGGCATTGGCCACCGCTCTACAACTGGCATTGGCCACCGCTCTACAACTGGCATTGACCACCGCTCTACAACTGGCATTGGCCACCGCTCCACAACTGGCATTGGCCACCTCTCTACAACTGGCATTGGCAAATGCGCTAAAACTACCTTTAATAACAATATAGACTGCCTTTGACAGACGCGCTACAACTGTCATGTGCAACTCATGCCACAGCATCGGCACGAGCGCCATAATTGTTGCCACTGTCTTTTGTGCATTTCGTTGCCACCACACCGACACAAGCGCCTTGTTGCCACAGTCTTGTGCATTTCGTTGCCACCACATCAGAACAAGCGCCTTATTTCCAGCTTGGTGCCAACTTTTTTTTCGCAACATGAATGCTGTGCAAGTGATCATTGAAACCCGTTAAAAGTTAACGTCGTACACCGACATCACATACCAGGGAAGGTATAGATCGGGGTCCCGGGAGATGGAGGAGCTTCTTGGAGAGGAGACTGCTTCTCCGGCCTGAGCAGCAGGAGGAAAACAGTGAGAAGTGATTATTTTTTGAAGGAGTGGTCATACCATCCATGCTAAGTTTTATACCGCATCTCAAGCAATTTTTCAATTATTTTCTAGAAAAAATTTATAAGATTTGATGCTGCGCAACAACCCACAATCAGGCCACATGCTAATTTTGATGTACGAGTAATTTTACGTGTGCAATTTTATTCCATTTTACTAATTAATTTAATAATTTAATTTTACTCCACCATTAACCTTATCAAAAATCTAATAAAAAAACTATATTTCATCCTGTTATATAAAAATTCTGAGCAAGCTGGCCAAGTCTCTCATATTCCTGTAGACTTCCGGTCGGAACACAATCCATTTATACTCATCCAGATGTTGAGCGGGTGAGAGCTCAGCTAAGAGAGTGCATGTAATAATTAATTATTAGTCACTTAATTATTAAGTCACTAGTGTGACGAGTTTATTATAGCTTCCCCTGGTGACGGGTAAGTTGTAGTCAAATCCTGCAACCTACATGTATTAGCTCACCTAGCAGTGGAGGGGTTATAGCTCGCCCAGGGGACTGCTCCCGCTCTATCAGGTGATAAGTATGTCATAGCTCAGCTGGATAACAGGTATGTCATAGCTCAGCTGGATAACAGGTATGTCATAGCTCAGCTGGATAACAGGTTGGGATAATGTAAATTATTTTCATTTCTTAACCTCAATGTTAAAGAAATCATAGAATTTTACTAACTGGAACTTTATCGAATTTAATAAGGCATATTAGGCAGAAGCTTTGACCTGCTTTGACACATGCAGTCGCTCCAAATGTTAACTATTAGTCATTGGCCACCGCACTACAACTGGCATTGGCCACCGCTCTACAACTGGTATTGGCCACCGCTCTACAACTGGCATTGGCCACCGCTCTACAACTGGCATTGGCCATCGCTCAGCAACTGGCATTGGCAAATGCGCTAAAACTACCTTAATAACAATATAGACCGCCTTTGACAGACGCGCTACAACTGTCATGTACAACTCATGCCACCACATCGGAACGAGCGCCATAATTGTTGCCACTGTCTTTTGTGCATTTCGTTGCCACCACACCGACACAAGCGCCTTGTTACCACAGTCTTGTGACTTTCGTTGCCACCACATCAGAACAAGCGCCCTATTTCCAGCATGGTGCCAACTTTTTTTTCGCAACATGAATGCTGTGCAAGTGATCATCGAAACCCGTTAAAAGTTTTACGTCGTACACCGACATCACATACCAGGGAAGGTATAGATTGGGGTCCCGGGAGATGGAGGAGCTTCTTGGAGAGGAGACTGCTTCTCCGGCCTGGAGCAGCAGGAGGAAAAGAGGGAGAAGTGATTATTTTTGAAGGACTGGTCATACCATCCATGCTAAGTTTTATACCGCATCTCAAGCAACTCTTAAATTATTTTTTAGCAAAATTTATAAGATTTTATGCTGCAAATCAACCCACAATCAGGCCACATGCTAATTTTTATGCACGAGTAATTTTACGTGCGCACATTGCTCCACCATTAACCTTATTAATAATCTAATAAAAACTACATTTCATCCTGTTATAGACAAAAATTTGAGCAAGCTGGCTAAATCTCTCGTATATCTGTAGATATCCGCTTGGAGCGATCCTACCATTCTCATCCAGACGTCGAGCATCTGAGAACTCACCTAATAACTTTTAATAATAATTAAATAATAGTTCACGAATGTGATGAGTTAGTTATAGCTCCCCCAGGTGAAGGGTAAGTAACAGTCAAACCCTGTAACCGGTTATAACGTAGTAACGGTTATAGCTCACCTAGATGACGGGTGGGTTAACGCTCACCTAGATGACAGGTAGGTTATAGCTCACCTAGATGACGGGGCGGTTATAGCTCACCTAGATGACGGGTGGGTTATAGCTCACCTAGATGACAGGTAGGTTATAGCTCACCTAGATGACAGGTAGGTTATAGCTCACCTAGATGACAGGTAGGTTATAGCTCACCTAGATGACAGGTAGGTTATAGCTCACCTAGATGACAGGTAGGTTATAGCTCACCTAGATGACAGGTAGGTTATAGCTCACCTAGATGACAGGTAGGTTATAGCTCACCTAGATGACAGGTAGGTTATAGCTCACCTAGATGACAGGTAGGTTATAGCTCACCTAGATGACAGGTAGGTTATAGCTCACCTAGATGACAGGTAGGTTATAGCTCACCTAGATGACAGGTAGGTTATAGCTCACCTAGATGACAGGTAGGTTATAGCTCACCTAGATGACAGGTAGGTTATAGCTCACCTAGATGACAGGTAGGTTATAGCTCACCTAGATGACAGGTAGGTTATAGCTCACCTAGATGACAGGTAGGTTATAGCTCACCTAGATGACAGGTAGGTTATAGCTCACCTAGATGACAGGTAGGTTATAGCTCACCTAGATGACAGGTAGGTTATAGCTCACCTAGATGACAGGTAGGTTATAGCTCACCTAGATGACAGGTAGGTTATAGCTCACCTAGATGACAGGTAGGTTATAGCTCACCTAGATGACAGGTAGGTTATAGCTCACCTAGATGACAGGTAGGTTATAGCTCACCTAGATGACAGGTAGGTTATAGCTCACCTAGATGACAGGTAGGTTATAGCTCACCTAGATGACAGGTAGGTTATAGCTCACCTAGATGACAGGTAGGTTATAGCTCACCTAGATGACAGGTAGGTTATAGCTCACCTAGATGACAGGTAGGTTATAGCTCACCTAGATGACAGGTAGGTTATAGCTCACCTAGATGACAGGTAGGTTATAACTCACCTAGATGACAGGTAGGTTATAGCTCACCTAGATGACAGGTAGGTTAATCTCACCTAGATGACAGGTAGGTTATAGCTCACCTAGATGACAGGTAGGTTAATCTCACCTAGATGACAGGTAGGTTATAGCTCACCTAGATGACAGGTAGGTTAATCTCACCTAGATGACAGGTAGGTTATGGCTCACCTAGACGAGGGGACAGACAGCAGGTATGACGCCGGGGGAGGTTTGTTGGAGACAGGGAGGCTGGAGGGGAGCCTAAGAGGGGGCAGCTTGCGGGGGTCGATCTTGGGGGGCTCGAGGTAGCTCGCCACGGGGGGCGCCTCAGGCAGGGTGCCCTCTGCAGGAGTGAGTTCGTCGTCTGCCTCGTTTAGCTTTGCAGCTTCCGTGGTACCTGTCCGGGGAAAAAAAGGTGAAGATTTTGAAACTAATATGAGTTCACGACATGAAATGAAAACATGATATGCATTTCATGTTTAGAAATAAAATTGTAAGTAAGAAAAGTAACTGAAATTATAATGTTGGATGCGAACATGATAATGAATATGCTAGTGTATAAATAGTTATATTGAATTAATGAAATTTAAACTAGCCTTCGTTTTGAGGGCTCTTCTCCTTGCGCACGTCACTGAGCTCATCCTGGTCGTCCTCGCCGTCGTCCAGCACATCGTCCTCGTCGAAGTCGGTGATAAGTTTGGGCTTGTTCTTCCACCCCATCAGGTCCTGGGGCGAGGAGTGTCTGCTATATTTACCCACACACACACAATAATACTGACTTCCTGAACACAGAGACTCCTTAACCCTCTACTGCCGCATGTCACTCTCATGGGGAAATAACTTTTAAGTTAAATTATACGTAAACTATTGAGTGTAGCAAACTGACTACGTTTGTACGCAACAGAGAACATTTTAAAGTTGTCGTACGTGGCAGCAACCATCAGTGCAAGTCATTTTGCGCTCACTAGAACGTATCCTTTTAGGGAAGTAGGCTTGTGACAATTTTGCTCTGGTTACTCGTGTCAGGCAGTTGAGGAAGAGAAGACCAGCAATGTTTTTTCCCTAAAGTATATGCAAATACACGTGGACCAGAATTCTTGCGCCCGGCCAATGCACCTGCGCTAATTTGGCAAAGGAGTAATACCGTTGCTTCTTAGGTAAAAGGCTATATATATTTTTCCTTAGGTTAAATTCCGTAGTTCCTCGATCACTGAACACTGCGGTTCATCACTTCTAGAATATCGCAATTCTACTTGCAAAAATGTTGGTTATTTTACGCGAATATAGAGCCATATAATTACTTTCACAGAGAATACTGTAGCGTCTATACGCACTGACAGCAGCTGCGTCTCGTAGTTTTCTATTTGATACGAGACAAACCTGACATCTTTCTTCTGATAATTGATAAAAATCAAGATAATATTAAACTTCTGTGGAAATCCGGAATAATTGCGAGACGAAATAAAACGTCCTAGGCAAAATAATAACTTTACAGTATCGTGAAATTTAAATTATAAAACGGGTCATAACGGGATAAACCAGGTAATTACTAATTTTGCATCCAAATTACGAATTTTTTCAGTAATTTCTTATGAACATTAGTAACATTTCATAAGTTTGACACAAGGGGGTAATTTGTGGCACATAATAAAAATGCTAACTTCTAAAACTGGCCGACACTATTTTTACCGGCCAATATCTTTAAGCACAGTAGGCGACAAGTAATTCACAGCATTTCCTCATCTGTGGTGGCTTCTTTGTCGTTAAAAGATATAAAAACTGATTGCTAGAATACCGTTCAGCCCAATTTCAGAAGTCACGTGTAAAGTTCACCAATCAATCACTTCAGTTACAGCACTACCTGAAAACTAGTCGCACTAATTCATAGTACTAAAAATTAATGCAAGTAGATATTGTCAGTGACGAAGGTTTAAGTTCGTAATTAAAAGTATATAACAAGTGGCTTACAATTGTTCCGAAGTAAATTAATTTTTTAAGTGTAGGGATATCAATGACAACAATTATAAACCTTATAGATTTCAATAAATAACATATAGGAAAAATATATATATATATATATATATTAGTATCATAAGGCAGAATAAGCTTGTTTCAACACGGGTGGTTAATGGCCGGAGAATTCGTCAATTTAAATTTTCAGGGTCGAACAATATTCTTCAGATGACATTAGTTGATCAAAATGCAGGTTCAAGGGAGTAATATCACTTTATTAACGACGTTTCGAATTAAAATTAAAAATAATATATATATATATATTATTTTGACATACAATATAAACGACGGCAGACTCTGAGACCATCACTGACACGAGCTGATATGCCATTACGACATTGTTTGGATCGTGCACCGAACTCGTTAGATCCGCGTTAGGCGCGATTATTTGAAGTGTATCAAATTATTAAATTATTTTATTTGAAGTGTATCAAATTATTATTATTTGTGAGGGACAATGACAGCAGCGCCATTATTCTGCCAGCCCAGAAGTAGGGCCATTAATTAAACTAGCAGTCTGGGTAAATGGCATCGAGAACTTATCGTGTTAATTCTTAAACCGAGCGTTCGGCATGCATCACCTTATCTCTAATCTCTCTTCATAATCGTGTTGGGATATTACGTGAGCATGAAATTCAGTTTTATGTCGTGGAATCACAATTAAGGCCCACGAAACAGGATGAAAAATTGGACCAATAAATAAATTTTATGCTTTATATTTGAGTCATTTAAATTTACTCAAAAAAATACATTTTTTTGCAAAGTTCGAAATAGTATTTTAAGGAAGTTCGGTTTCAGATGTGATTGCCATTAAATTAAATCAAAAATTAGTTTAAATTTAGTTAGTTAAAAAGTTTAAATTAAATTAGTTTAAAGTTTAGTTAAAGTAAAGTAGCGGTTTAGTTAAGTAAAGTTAGCATTAGTTTAAATTAAAATACTTGCCGTACTTTTCAAGAGCTTTCCATTTTTCGATGAATAGTATTGACCGGAGTCGAGCCGGGCCAACATGTTAGTTATAGAGAAAAACTCATATCCACAAAAACAATACTCAACGAACATTAATTTAAAAAAAAACACGAAAATTCATCTACCCTCTGCACCCTTCTAACCACACTTGTACACTATTAGGTTAATTTCATGACTTACGTATACGAGTCCGGTCATGAACGCCAGAAGCTCATACTGATTTTTCTCCTTTGCGATCTCCTCTTTAGTGGAGGCAAAAGCTTCGCCCATAATACTGAAGAACATGTTCAGTACGATGAACGACATGAGCAAAATGAACACGAGGTAGAAAATCACGCCGAAGTATCCGTTCTGGTGCAGCATCTCCTTCATGTCGATGCTGCCTGAATACAGCCAGGTTGAACAGACAAAGAGGCGTGTCATTAAACAATGTTAGCAAAGAAATCATGAGATGATATATGGATAAAACCGAAAAAACGTCAATTACGACGTCTAGTAATTAAAAACAATCAAACGAAACAATTCTTCGAATTATAATAAATGTGATTCAATTTATTAAATAATCCTTACAATTAATTTACAGTGCCAACAGAAGAAAACTTGTTAATATTTAGCTCAAATCGACCCCTGTTTTCTACTGTAAATTTAGTAAAGTTCTAATATATAACCAGACACGATCACTCGCCTGATGTGATAATGAAAAAATCGGATGTTCCCCACGGTGAAAAAAATCTCAATGCCCAATTTGCATCATAATTACATAATTATCATGTGCTTACATAGCTAATGAGTTGATTAAAGTGAACACTTGAAGATTTCGTCTAATTCAATCGATAAAATGCTGATCGATACGATAGCCACGGGCGTACACCACTTCACAAATGCAAATAATTTTAAGAAATACCATCATGTTTTATATGCATCCTGCATCATCATAAGTAGTCATAATTTGTCCAATAAAATATTACAAATGATTTTGAGCCAATTTTCTTCACATTGAATGCAGGCAAAATGTATTTTTGAATGCTATTTCAAATAAATTAGATATAAGCGGACTTCAGCCTTTATAGCGTGTAGTGGTCGAATATAATTTTTGTGATGTACCAATTCTTTCTCAATATGGACATCATTATTGGTTTTAAACGTGCCTTGACTGTAAAATTTGACGCTTAGCACTAAATGACTACTTGCAAGGCAACGAATCAAATGAATGAAGCAGGATCGAATAACTTGGAGAAAAACACGAAAAAATTCCAATTTGAGTCTCATGTTAAATAAATAATTGAGTTTAATGATAAAATAAGTGACGTTCTGGTTAATGATGAAATAGATTGAGAGTCAGATGTAATAAATAAGGTTATGGGTATAATTATTCATTTGTGAGAGTGGTTATTAGCGATAATAATTAAAGTCTTCGTAAGTAACAATTAACTGGAACGCAAATGAGGAAGAAAATAAATATTAATTAATAAGATTGAGAGTGCAATAATCAAAGTTCTGTTACCATAGTTTAGTTAATTGATAAGAATAAGTAAGTATGATTCGGGATAGGTCAAGAAATATTTAGGTATAATATACTGATAAAAAATTAAGTAAAGGTTATGAGTAACAGAAAGCGAAGGTCGCAAGAAGTATAAGGAAAATGCAACAGGGTGTGATTGAATTGGCTACCCAAAGTGAGGGTAAGAAGCTAAAATGTGTATGGCGCAATAAGGTAAATAGATTACATTAGATTACATTAGATTACAATAGAATAGATTACATTAGATTACAAGAGAATAGATTACATTAATCTATTCTCACCAAGTAGATGGCCGACCATACTCTCCATGGTGGTAACGAACCCCTTGTATATCTGCATGTTCGCGCTGAAAGCTGTAGGAATCTCAGGTAAATGCAAATTATATTATTATCAGTTGCTGCAGACGCGATCACAGGTTAATTCAGCTGTGAAAAATAGTTGGCGTAAAAGAATCATATAACTTAATACAGTGTTAATAACAGCTGAGACTGAACCAATCCTAATTCAATGTTTTGTAAATACGTAAGCAGTTAATGTCGGACAGATTAGGAGTAATGTTGAAGAAATTATCAATTCATATCGATGATTTTACGAGAGCGTATATTAAAGTGCGTATACACGGGGACAGCATTCGCTGCGAGTATTGGCTGCCGGTTCTTCACAATTCAAATGTTGTGCTGATATCTTCCTCAGATGAAAATAGCTGATGCAAGAACGTCTGAAGCAATTCAGGGGTCATACTTTCAAAACTCGCAAAGTGAACGTAAGTACTTACGCTCTATTTTCTTATCTATGATTAAGTGAACGTAAGTACTTACGCTCTATTTTCTTGTCTATGATTGGTGGATTTTGCTTGAAAGGCCGTCAATGATTGGCTGATGAACTTACGATCTCTTAACTTTTTTTGAAAGTATAGGCCCTGGTACCCCTAACTCAGTNGCTCCTCCCATGACATATTCACATGCTCAAAGTAAACCACCATACAGCCAAATACCAGCCTTACCTCATCACTTGCACCGCCTCTTTTCATTTACACAGCCAATGAGGTATGTTTAGGTCCGACCAGGTTGGATTATGAATCAGAGTCGAAGTATCTGTGAAGATTGGTTTCTGTGTGATGTTATATTCAGAGAAGTTGGGCATAATGGCCCTATATTCCGAGAAGCTCAGTACAATCAAGTTGTGGACTTATAACGTTTTGGATTTTTGAAATGGAATGCAAAAACAAATAATATGGCACCGAAATTCACCATATCTTCATAAAGGAAAACGTATCGAAAATCCTAGAAATTAGTGCAATTAGTTAATAATCCAAAATTTACAGTCAATAAAGACAAATCACTGTAAAAAAAAACGCCACAGCAAACTGTCTGATCTGTTTTACGATCTCAAGAGGATACGAAATGAGTGCTACATTCAAAGCTAGGCTTCTGTTAGAAATTATAAGGTCGAAATCACGAGCTGATATGCCATTACGACATTGTTTGGATCGTGCACCGAACTCGTTAGATCCGCGTTAGGCGCGATTATTTGAAGTGTATCAAATTATTATTATTTGCGAGGGACAATGACAGCAGCGCCATTATTCTGCCAGCCCAGAAGTAGGGCCATTAATTAAACTAGCAATCTGGGTAAATGGCATCGAAAATTTATCATGTTAATTCTTAAACCGAGCGTTCGGCATGTCTCATCTTATCTCGAATCTCTCTTCATAATCGTGTGGGGATATTACGTGAGCATGAAATTCAATTTTATGTCTTGGAATCACAATTAAGGCGCCACGAAACGTGAAGGAGAATTGGACCAATAAATAAATTTTATGCTTTATATTTGAGGCATTTAAATTTACTCAAAAAAATAAAAACAAATTTTTTTGCGAAGTTCGAAATAGTATTTTAAGGGAGTTCGGTTTCAGATTAAATTGCCATTTTTAAAATAAAATACTTGCCGTACTTTCCAAGAGCTTTCCATTTTTCGATGAATAGTATTGACCGGAGTCGAGCCGGGCCAACATGTTAGTTATTGAGAAAAACTCATGTCCACAAAAACAATACTCATTAGGTTAATTAATTGTACCTCATTAGGTTAATTTCATGACTTACATATACGAGTCCGGTCATGAACGCCAGAAGCTCATACTGATTTTTCTCCTTTGCGATCTCCTCTTTGGTGGAGGCAAAAGCTTCGCCCATAATACTGAAGAACATGTTCAGTACGATGAACGACATGAGCAGGATGAACACGAGGTAGAAAATCACGCCGAAGTATCCGTTCTGGTGCAGCATCTCCTTCATGTCGATGCTGCCTGAATACAGTCAGCCAGGTTGGACATACAGACAAAGAGACGTGTCATTAAACAATGTTAACAAAGAAATCATGAGATTATAAATGGATAAAACCGAAAAAATTCAATTCTTCAAAAACCTGCAATCAATATGTAATTCAAACTTTCAAACAGCCCAAACGTTTCTTCGAATAATAACAAATGTAATTCAATTTAAATAATTACTAATAATAATAATAACTACTACAATAATTACTACAAAAAATTGTAATTCAATTTAAATAATTATTACAATCAATTTACGGGGCCAACAGACGAAAACTTGTTGAAAACTTGACCGCAAAAGAATGTTGTGATTGAACATATGTATATTTTCTGTTGCACCAATTATTTCTCAGTATATGGACATCATTATATGGGTTATAAACGTGCTCTGCCTGTAAAATTTAACGCTTAACATTAAATGCCTACTTGCAAGATAATACATTAAATAAATTAAGCAAGAATAACTTAGACGTCTCAGTGGAAAACCCGGAAAGGTCCAATTTGAGTCTCCCAGGGTTGCAGCGTACATCGTAGGTTGAGTCTCAGGGTTGCATCGTAACTTTTAGTTTTTAGAATCCCATGTCAGATTAGTAGAGTTTAAACTTCATGAATGGGATATAGACTTACAACACTAATTGTGTGTGAGTTACTACTACCTAAAATTGGGAAGAAAGAAAGGTGGCTAAAACTGCACTAATACTTATAGGGGAGAATCAAAAGAAAGTAGACGAAATTAGGCGTCATAGACATCATTGGTATAGAATAGAATATAATATAATATAATTGAGTTGAGTTCTGGCAGTGATCGAGGACGCACGTAGTGTTTGCGGGTCCCAACATTCTCACTTTTTACTATGCCGGTTTGACTTATCTCGCGAATTTTGTACCGAAACGATTTCAGTGAAAGGTTCAATTTTAGTGCAGTTCAATCAAAATTGTGCGAATAGTGAGAAAAACGGCTAGTACAAGTGTTTTATTCCCGACAAATTCTAGTGCAAGAAACGAGGGCAAGTTTTTGAAACCCTCGGCGACCGCCTGTAACCGGAGAACAATCGGTGCCTTGACTACGCTCAAGCCTCGCCTTCCTATACCCTCCCCACCCTCTTGGCCCCTACACCTACCCCTCTCCACCCGCCTTACGCGTTGATACCTTGATTCCCCCACCACACCTCTGTCTTTCCCTCGCCAGCTGCAGCTCAGCTGTTTTTCCAGCCTTAATTTTCGAGGGAACTTTACTATACCCAACTCAACTCAGTCGTATGTTTCTCCGTCCTTTTCTGTATTTTTCTCCGTTCAAGAGATCTAGTTCGTGCATTTAATAATGGCTGGACAGAAAATAAAAAAGATAGTCGAAAAGCCCTCAACGGCCTCTAGAGAAAAGCCATCTACGGCCTCTAGAATAAAAAATAAAACCAAATCAGCCCAGCTAGTTTCTTGTCTATGATTGGTGGATTTTGCTTGAAAGGCCGTCAATGATTGGCTGATGAACTTACGATCTCTTAACTTTTTTTTGAAAGTATAGGCCCGGGTTGTTTATGAACTTTGAAGTAACGCCAGTTTGACTGCAGCAGCCGTTGTGTGTGTATTCTATTTAAGGCAAATGCTTCTAATGTTATGAACTATGTCTTGTCACAACGACGACGGATCTAAGAACGTCAAGAGGGGTTCAGTTGATATCGAAATGTTCTTATGGATATTCCAAATTACGATCTACTGCGGAATGTACGTCACGATGACTACTCCAACAAAAACAATTGACAAATTGCTGTTTTGAAACTTGAACGAGACATTATTAGGTCTCTGAACAACACTTTCCGGTGATCTACAAAGTTTTTCATCTCCTCAGCAAGAGTGGCAACTATGCCACCAACTGCTCTATCAAAAGCTTCATCAAACTCGCCATTGCCGTCACATTCCATAGTCCACGGTTTCCGTCGTGCCCAAGCCTCACTCAACGGCTTCTAACGCACACACTGACGCTTGCTGATGTAAAAATACAGTTAAACAAATACTTTCCCAGTGTATACTATTTCAGCCCGCAAAACTGGGAATGTGAAGTTATTGCGGTGAATAAATACTCCTGCTACTATTATCCCATGTAAAGCACCTTTACAAATACAGGCAAACTTCGCTCAATTTCGAATTATTAACATTTCAAACCTGTGTGACAGTAAAAGACCAACATACTTCCACCATTAACTAGGCTGACATATTATGTTTTTCATAAAAAACAAACAAATATAGTAAATGTTCGACCACACTTGAGCCTTTATCTTACTCAAACCAATAATTTTAACGCCACGATAGGCGTTTTTCACAGCAAAGAAATGCTGATACCCAGCACATATCATAATCTGATGGTGATTCACAACAGTTGCCACGCGTCATCCGCTTGGTCCCGCCATTAACTTTAAACTGCACACTCACAGAACTCGCTTGTTATTGATGCATTTAAATCTTTATCGGGTAAAATCACACATAATTTCTTTAAATCTCCTCCCTAAAAGACCCACAACAGCCTCCAGTTTGTGTTCGAAGTTACTTTATCATGTTTACGCCACTTATCTGACTAGCTATAAAGCAAGTAAAAATTTCGAAATGTTCATCACCAATCAGTTACTCGAATGAAACTTTAAAAAATGCCCCGTAAATGGAAAGACGACAGCAAAAAATGAAAGGTAAAGGATTTCTAATTTCGTTCTCCCAGTTAGAGGTGCCACCTAATCGGGAAATGTAACCACCAAACAACGTTAGTTTTCAGGAAGCTAGCTTGACACCGTCAGTCATGAAATATATCTCGTTGAATCTTTCCGGCAAGAACTATAATATTTCTGAGGTCATTGAATTATTTTCAGATTGAAATAGTAATATCGACGAATATCCAATCAATTAACATACAAAATGTCAGCAGCATGAAGTTATAACCAAATATTCCAAAAACATCGACACTTATAGTGATATTGCTATTGCGAGGAAGAAAAATCTCGCTTAATGATTCTAAATTACAAGGCGAAAAAATTAGTCCTATTTTCTTGTCACGAATTTATGGCACATTATTAGACAAAACATCAGAGCATATCGAAATTCTTCAATTCGTTTTATAAAATATAACCATTTATCTCTCTGGAAAGTATTCATAGGGCTTAAAATTCTCTTTAACTGCTTGCAATATGCTCCTTTAAGGTTCTTAAGGAATAAATAAAAAATTCACAATCCCGGAAATTATTCATTTCATTAAAAACTTGAATACTAACTTTGAATGAACACTTCACTTTGAATTAGTAAGAACTGCACGAATGTGATGCGCAAGATTGCTCCACAATTTATCCCCACTTATTGCTCCACAATTTATCCCCACTTATTGCTCCACAATTTATCCCCACTTATTGCTCCACAATTTATCCCCACTTATTGCTCCACACTTTATCCCCACTTACTGCTCCACACTTTATCCCCACTTACTGCTCCACAATTTATCCCCACTTACAGCTCCACAATTTATCCCCACTTATTGCTCCACAATTTATCCCCACTTACAGCTCCACAATTTATCCCCACTTATTGCTCCACAATTTATCCCCACTTACTGCTCCACACTTCATCCCCACTTATTGCTCCACACTTTATCCCCGCTTATTGCTCCACAATTTATCCCCACTTATTGCTCCACAATTTATGCCCACTTATTGCTCCACAATTTATGCCCACTTATTGCTCCACAATCACCTTACCAAATTACCTTACCACAATTACCTTACTTACCAATGTACGCGAACTGCACGAAGGCCATGAATGTGATGAAGAACGTGAACGAGAACGCAGCGAGGTCCGTAGAGCAGGTGCGCAGCGTGCGAGCCAGCATCGACATGCGTACGTTGAACCTGACAACAAATTCTGCTCTGTTTTATCTCCCTTTGAAATTATCTATTTCAAAGGGAGATAGATATCTATTTTAGATCTCCCTATCTATCTATTTTATCTCTCCCTTCCTTTGTCTCTCTGCTCTATTTTATCTCTCTTTGAAATGCATTATAGTTGTAGGGAACGAGCTCTTTTTATGGATTAAAAAATTAGATTGAGCAAAGAATATTTCGTTATTTTAATTGTAATTTAATATAAAAATAAATTTTGAAAAGCCATCCGGCGATTCAGCATTTGATTGAGCCACAATAAAGCAATGAGCCACACTAAAGCAATCTATGAATGCGATGAATGAGTTATGACTAAGCCCTCACACTTTTATTAACTATTATTTCAACTATTATTTAAATACTGAGGCCCTCACACTTCTTCGTGTCTTCACCCTGGAAAATTTCAACTATTATTTAAATACTGTGTGAGTTATGACTAAGCCGTCACACTTTTATTCAAATATTATTTCAACTATTATTTAAATACTGAGGCGATTCAGCATTTGATTTCATGAGCCACACTAAAGCAATCAATAAATGCCCGATGAATGAGTTATGACTAAGCCCTCACACGTTTATTCAACTATTATTTCAAGTATTATTTAATACTGAGGCATCGCCCGACTCACCGTAGCAGGTTCAGGCACTCCAAGATGCTGATGAAGCACACGAACGCTATGAGGTAGATGAATGTTTCGTTCCACAGCGCCAAGCGCTGGAAGTTCATGAATTCCCCTGAATATTTGGGTATGCAAATTAGAAAATATGCGAGTTTTTTAACTGACATTCAGAGGCAAACATATCAAGCGAAGGAAAAATTTTTGTGTTACTTAATCAACTCGGTAGAAAACAATGAGCCTTTCTAAAAAAAATCCAGAAATTGTTCCAAAAATTGTTCCATCTTCAATGGAGTGGAGTTCCATCAAAATATCATTGGACAAAATTTGGATTTCAATGTAAATGCAGCTACTAACGTACCACTCCGGTTTGCAATGTCTCCTAAGGAAAGAGCGACGTAAGCGTTCTTCATGGCGTACATGACGACGGCCGTGATGCTTAAAGCCACTTTTACAAGCTCCATCACATTCCAGAAGCTCCTAAAGAAACTTTTGCCAACCTGTAAGCAATGAAAGTTACTGTAATATACTAAAGGAAGGGGTTCCAGTCGATCCACTGTAGAGGACCAGCCTTTGGCCTCGCTTGAAACGCTCAGCGTTTTGTTGTACGCAGACCCACTTCTCCAACATGATTGAAGATGAGTATGATATGCTTCTTTCTTTGGGCGCAGGGACTAATAAGTAGCCGTGTTTCAATCTGAACCATCATTAGCTGGCTCTTTTAGCTCAAAATAGCTGCCGTTTCCTTAAATCTATTATTAAATTGAATTTCACTGTTCTATTAAAATATGTTGATGTCTGTGTCTTACCAGTAATTAGAACCTTAACTCGGTCTATGGTACTGTGGTCATTTCAGTTTATTTCCTTTTATTTATAATCTTCGTGTAAGGTAACTTTTATCTCTCAAATTTGAAATATATTATGCGCCCTTTACGTAAATTGATTATAATCCTTGTACTATGGGACCCGCGGGCGGAAAAGCTGAAGACTTATAAATTTATAATTTATAAATTATTAATTTATTAATTAATTTATTAATTATAATGTTATGCACAAATAAGAGCCATATATGGCAAAAATAATGATTTTTGAACGCCTAAACGGTCGTTTAGACGAAAAACGTGAACTTATTTTGCCAACAGATATAAGCTTATAAAAATAATCTAACATGCCATCACTAAACCACCGTTCCACTTCTCCACCTTCATCAGCTTCGGCACTTTCCAGGAGCTACTTTGGCATCTTCTCCTGCTGGTGGTAGTAGAAAACTGAGTTATTTTGGAGGAATAGAATCAATAGCGTTTATTTATTATGGATACGCATTCAGCGGTAAATTCGCAATAGCGAGGATTTGAGAACAGTTTTCCTCGAATATGGCATTGCTACTTTAGTTACGTATGTAGCACTCCTCTTTTGGCAGCTGTCCAGTTTCCTTTATATCCCAAGAAGAAGCGCACAAGTTGTGTGCAGGCCTTGTCCTGCATGTCATGCAACTGGGTCCTAGAATGCTTGAAAAATTTCTCAAGGTGAATATCTTGAATAAAACGTGTGCTTGTTCAATAAACAAGTTAATTTTTAACCTTATTATTCGGATACCTTTCTGTTCCTTGACGGACTTCAGCTTCGGGATTATTGCTCAAGAGATTCAAGCATGACAAAGAACGAAAGTTATAAAATTTGCGGCAGGAAGACTAACAAAGACATGACACAAACGACATACTGTAACCAATTATATTTTCTTTATATGAGTCATTCCATCACCAATTTCTCTGAGTTTGTTCTAGGAATTCAATAACGCGTTGAATGCGGCGCGACCAGCCGGTGGGTTGCAAGCTCTTTTTTCCGGACAAATTCTGCAATTCAGTTTTTTCAATTGCGCTTGTGGACAAAAATTTATGATGACAGTAATATCTCATTAAATTTCAAAAAGTACGGAAAGAAGGAAAATTTGATTTTTGCACCGGAACCTACAAATTCACAAGTATTATTTTAATAATAGGCCTTTTTATAATTCAATATATTATAATTCAAGCCATATGACCAATTAAGATAGCGGTTTTAAGGCCATCTGCCGAACTCAACGCGTTAATAATTACCAAAAAATTAATCATGGTTGAGCTGTAATTTATTTCCCAGCATGCTGGTCATACTTTGGTCTTTTTGTTTAATATGGTTTAAAATTTGTTATTATTTGAAAATATTTGAGAAGCCCCTTCTAGCTAATTTTGCCTTAATGTTTCTCATAATCCTCCATTGTAACCTTCCTTTATCATTTTTCCCCGATGCCAATTTCCAATATTTCCCAGTGTCTTCCTCCCATTCATCTCCTAGCTTCTCTGACATTTCTTTTCATAAACTACAAGACTTCTCCGTCCGTCCGTGAGCCAACCTCACCTTCTTGATGCTCCTGCTGACCCTGACGAGGAAGATGACTATAAACACCAGCACCGCCACCTCACAGAATACGATCCATGCAGCCCCTGCGCCAACGTAGCTGAGACAGCAGAAAGTTCGTCATAAGCACCAAAGTTATGCCCATGATTGCTTCTCAATTTATCCTCACTTATTGCTCCACAATTTGACTTACCGATGTAGTATAGTATCTTCGGCATTAAAGAATAGGCCTGTATAGGCCTGTCGAACTACAGGAAGGCAATGAATGTGATGAAGAACGTGAAAGACACTTCATATCATCTTCAATTCAATTCGACCTTCAATTGAAGACTGATCACACTTCACCCACGTGGCTTTTATATTTTTGTTATATTATTTTTTGGCAATGCGCCAGGTTATGATTATTATAAATTCAAGCTTTCCCATTTGAATTGCCAGTTATGATGGCTGGTGAACTATTTGCAATTTATCCGAGATCAATACTCCAGTATTGCTGATTATAGCACAGAATGCTCAAGGCTGTTGGAGGAGATTTCTTCGAATTAAAATAGAAGTTTGAAATTCTATAAACAGGCTACATTAATTTTTTGGAAGCTATATATATATAGCTAGTTCTTATAAAATCAATTGATAGTCGTCATGATGAATACTGTGTTGAGGATGAAATACCTGTACAGTTGAAAGCTGGTGATCTGGTAGCTAGATAAAGCGAGGCCGGTGTTGGAGAACTCGGTGAGGAGGCAGACACGAGTGAAGAGGTTCACGTAAACGTTCACCACGCCGAGCTCGATGAACACCGCACGGGTATACTTGTCCAGCCACGCTGAGCATCCAGAAATGATAAGTACACAGTAACCATCATCATCATGAGTGAGAATGTGGATGTTGAAAGTAAATTAGGATCAATTCAAAAAGTTGAAGTCGCATTTGAATAGTTGAATTAAAGGTGAGCAACCAATGGGGGCGTTAAGACGGTAAGTTAGCAAAGAAAACTAGATAGGGCAAATGTAGACAGATTGGTATTTGATAGAGGAATTTTCTCACCTTTTTGTTTGAGATGCTCGACGATGACGTCTACCTGCAGTTTGCTCCCCACGAGGTCCACGACGAATCCTCCTCCCCCGTACGTGTTGAGCCTCCCCACCACCGGGGCACCCTATTCGTAACAAGTCAACTAATAAGGAGATAAGCAATATTGCACTGAACAATTAAAACATATGTGATCAGTTTAGCTGATTTTAAGGTCTCTCAAGCTCAATCTAATCCAAACGATTGAACGTCTTATCTCACTGACTTTGTGTAGCCGATTTTTTTTTTATAGTTTCACTCCGTAGCCTGGTGGATCAAAGAGTTAAAATACTCACTTTAAGTTGTCCCATAGTGCGGTAAGCCCAGGGCGAGTTGAAGGGGGTGGGCGAGCCAGCATTCGGCAGCCACCCCGCCCTGTAACGCCCCCTGTCTTCGGTATCGTCGCTGTATTCAACGTTGCAGTGCTTGCTAACGTTGCCCATTTCCGACTGCGTTTGACACTGATCTGATGAACAGAGGTTGATACGCTTATTATACTTCTTCAGGCGCTACAACAAGTGTACTGTGATCGTTTTGGCAGTTGAGGCATCTCTAGTAGGTGTTGGTGCATTGTCGTGGTGTGTAGGTGTTGGTGCATTGGGTATGGTCTTTGGCGGCGCATTCGGAACACGAGGTAGTGGTGAATGTGCACTATTGGTGTGTAGGATGATTTTCTATTTGGTAACATTTGTAGCATACGAGAAATTATGTGCATATTGTTCTTGTTCGCACTGCGAAGGTGAGATTTTAGTGTTGTATCTATACATGTAAAATTCGTGAGTAAGTATGCGTTGTGCTATTGTAGTGTCTGTGGTTATGATTTTAATAGCCTGCGAGTAGTGTTTGATTTTGATGATGTCCTGTACATATGTATTGTAGCCAGTTCTGATTTCGTGTTTGATTTCATTAGCAGTGTGGCTACCTACAGATCTGTCTAATTGTCCCACATAAATGGTCCGTTTAGGTCGAAGGTCTGGAGCTGTAATGGGTGTCAGGTTGATTTTAAGGAATGGTTCGGTCGTTTTTCTGGAGTCAGTTTTTAAATTTCAGTAACGTCATCTGTCACGACGTGACTGACGTCGTGGAAAATATCTTTGGTCGGTCCGTCGGTATTCTTGAATCAATTATTTTCAGTTGGATGCGGTAAGTCTAGGATCTAGAGCGTTCTGATAAGTTAGATGATGGATTGGATGAGGATGAAGATTGAAATGGTGAAGATAGATGTCTAGATCGTGATGATGATGGTGGGGGGTTACTGCCTCTTGCCTTCTGGGACAAGCCCCGTCGGGTTCGAGGCAGAAGTACCCCTAGAGGAGGGGGCATTAGGGTATGGGGAGGGGGGTGCAAAAAACATGTATTTGAAGGGGTGCAGCCGTATGTACAAAAAATTAGATCAGTACTCACTGCAGTGAGTGACAGAGAGTGCATTTTCTCGTCCGACCGTGAAGTCACGGACAGACAGACGGACGGACGGACATGACGAGCACAATAGCGTCTTTTTTTCATAAATGAGGAATGCGCTAAAAAAGAGTAAAAACAGAGGTACAAAAGGAAGAGTCACTAGTTCCTAGTGACATGCACTAACAGTGAAGAGGATGCTAGATGCAAGTGCGTCACAAGAGAGCACAAAAAGAGAGCACAGCCACTACCACTAATAATGTCTCTAAGTTAGGAAGTAGCCACTTTATCTCAGGATTAGATTGCGAATTGTCGATACAAAAGCAGTGAACCGATCACCATGTCTCGGTGCGGTCAAGCTAAAGCTGACCAATCAGAGCAAGCTGCTTGATTGCTCAAACGACAAGTCATGCTGACTGGTGGCGCAGAAATTCAACGTGTGTGAATCAATTAGTTCCGAAGCACTATCTATTCAGTTCAACACTAGGCATCATTTGTCGCTGTAAAGCTTACTATACTCATATGTGTACTTCCCAACGAACAAATTTAACCATCTTTCTTCCCTTAGTTATTCATTGTAAGAGGGACTCGATATGTATTTATATCCGTGTTACCTACTGCGCAACGTACCTGGCATGACGCGAAGCTGCCGGAGCCGCACCGCGCCTATCCTGAAAGACGCCATGTCGCTCATGAAGGGAGCATTGCGCCATGTGACAAGGTCACCGTTGTACTCCTCCGTCCAGTAAGCGTTCGGCACAAAAGTTTCATTGAGGTAGGTCAGCAGATCTGCCGGCTGCATGTACTGCCACAGAGCAAAACTTAACGTTTATTTGTATATTTATTCAGTAGATGCTCGGCAACTTTCATGGCAGCTCCTTACGCTGCCATTAACTGGGGTCTAGGAAAATAACATAACTTCGGGTATTGAAGTTGGTGGTTCAGCATTGGGCTACGAACTAGGTTAGAAGTTCGTAATCGAAAAAATAGTAAATATGTATGTTTACCAGAATACTTGGTTTCGAATCGTCACTACGTTAATTTTGTATCATTATGCAAAACGATAAAGAATAAACCAGAACCGTAAATCGTGGGTTAGCATTACAAAAGAAAGGCCCTCACCCTTTCGTAGCTATCGGAGTCGTAGTCAACGAACATTTTCTTCATGTTGTCATTGATGAGGAAGGCATTGAAGTTCCTGTTCTGTTGCGCTAGGAACAACAAGAATATCAAGTAGATGGCGTATATCAAGATTTGTTTGATCAGAGATAGCATCTCATTTTCTTGTTTGCGTTTAAGACGAAGTTTTTCCAACTTTTTGCTGTTAACAGGCTTCATTTCAATCCTCTGCCGCGTACCTGTCGGGTACATCGGATGTCAGTGGATGTATGACATAAAATATCATAGTATCAACTAGTCTGTCGCTTGATTTCGTTGCTACAGATGTGAAGGCATCGAAAATTTCATTTTCGTTGCCTCTTCTTTACTTTTACACACGAAAGATGACAAGATTTTTCATGTTCGCCTCTGGTGAACAATTGTTTGAAGTTTATTTTTTTAACGAGCAATAAATCTTTTGCGTACACCTGATTTCTATAACGGCACAAGAGACAACGGTGACACAATATGAGTCAGAGCAAAACCTGCCGTGTTGCTTGATTCCATCCGAAAAAAGTCGTTTCATATACTGTCATAAGAAAGACAAAATGACTGCAAACTAAGGAAAAACTGATCCAAAGCCAGCGACGATGTATACGGCCCACATAGGAAAGACAAAACGACTGCAAACTAAGGAAAAACTGAGCCAAATCCAGCGACTATGTATACGGCCCACATAGGAAAGACAAAACGACTGCAAACTAAGGAAAAACTGATCCAAAGCCAGCGACGATATATACTGCCCGCATAGGAAAGACAAAACGACTACAAACTAAGGTAAAACTGAGCCAAATCCAGCGACGATATATACTGCCCGCATAGGAAAGACAAAACGACTGCAAACTAAGGAAAAACTGAGCCAAATCCAGCGACGATGTATACGGCCCACATAGGAAAGACAAAACGACTGCAAACAAAGGAAAAACTGAGCTAAAGCCAGCGACTATGTATACGGCCCGCATAGGAAAGACAAAACGACTGCAAACTAAGGAAAAACTGAGCCAAAGCCAGCGACGTACGATGTATACTGCCCACAATACTGCCAATGTTACCCACCCTTCCCAGGCATGGCGACGACCAGATCCTCATCCTCGGCTGGCAGGCCGTTGATGCGACGCTCCTCCTCCGTCAGGTCTTCCACGTCAGGCTTCTTCAGTAGAATCGCCGCTACAGCAGCCAGCAGCAGCACCTGCGTCTCGGTTGTTATTCTTCGTACATATTTAATACGTTGTGTGCGTATCGTTATTGTTCGCACTGTGAAGGTGAGATTTTAGTGTTGTACATGAGGATCACCGGTATGAAGTACGTGAAGTACGCCCTGAATACGACATAGCCGCACTTGACGTGTTAAACAATAACAACTACAATATTCACTTGCATAAAGCATGAAAAGATACTTTACGGACAAATTAGATTCCAAAAAGATTTGTACCCGAGAGAATGGTTCCTCGATTACATCCACGAGTTATTTCTAAAAGGTTACGCGAGCTAAATATGCTATGCTATAAAGAGTCCGTACCAGCAGGAGAAGGTATCAGAAGCCAATCCAAACCGGATTGTCGTGAAAAAGGCGAGCACCTTTCTATATAGGTGCTTTCAAAGGCTACACCCACCTTGAGGGGCTGCACAATCATGACGCTCTGGAATACGGAGAGGGACATGGAGATAAGCCACGAGTTGCTCTTATCTTTGCCCCACTGCATGCTGTACGAGAATACGAAGAACGCTGAGGCTCCAATCGCAGCCAGAACCAAACCCCACGCGACGAACACAGTCCACCACGGGAAGGTTTTCTTATTCTTCTTTTTCATCTTCTTGCGCAACAGCTTCTTACTCCTCGTCACTTCGTCGTCATCGGAATCTGGAATTATTGATAAATATTCTTTACATATTATAAGAGAAGTATATGAGAAAGAAATCGAATCCATCAAAATGGTTTTGTTTAAAATGTTTTGCTACTTCAAATAGAAGTTCTTGAAAAGATTGTCATTCGCAGCAGTTTGAGAAAAATTTCAGTTTCTTCTGAAGTGGCAGAAAACAAATAGGCGTTGAAGTCATTTCACCTACACCAAAGAAAGCTCACCTATTTCACTGCTGGTGTATCCCGGATCATAATCTTCTCCGATATTCTCACCACCATTGCCATTACTAATCTTTTGCTGCAGGTGTTCCTGCTGCTGCGCCACCTTCTGCATTAGAGGGTCTGTCTTTGAGGGCTTGGGTCGCGCCTTCCGGAAAATCTGGTCCATAAGAATGGAAGGCGGCAGTACGATCACCGTGCCCATGATGCTCACCTGCTCAGGAGCTACGAACGTGAGCTTGGCAGCCAATCACCGTCTGTTCTTTGAACAAATCAAGCCAATCATAGATATTAATGAACTTATAACAAACAAACTGTAGTGAAAGAAAGGTCAAAGTAAAAATTGTAAACAATATACTAAAGAATAGATATCTTGAAAGAGCAACGCAAGCGTACGGTTATCGCTTACTCCGATTTCGCGATGCATCAAATCATATTTTCCAAAACATTAGAAACTAGTAACTGGTCTAGTGCCTTCAAATTATTTAATAATTTCAGTAATATTCTCGGTCAATCTCATGTTTAGCTTCTTCACCCAGATTTGAAAGCTGGTGATGGTAACGAAGCCGAGCTCAAACTTTGCCGAGTTTGGTGGTTCGGTCTCGTAGAACATGGCGTTGACCACCATGGTGAGGAAGGTGACGCTTACCACCACAGACAACCTTTGCAACCTAGTGTAGGTGCTCTGGTAGGGCCGGACAAACACCGAAATCCTGTATAATTTATAGATAAAACTTGTTAGTTTATGCAAATTTCCCTTCTTGTAACTCGTGCAGCATCTAACCTACAGCAACCACAGGACAACCATTCAAATGTTGATTAGGGATACTAAACAATATATAAATCAAACAGATCGACTCGCAGAGAGGAGCTCTGGTACAACCAAAATACTCATACTAAAAATCCTTTAAATTTGTTAATTTTGCACTGTGCACATGCTTGAATTTTCCGCTTTGAACAAAAAACGGAAGCCGCGTGCAACAACGTTAAAGTTCATGTGTTGTCCGGATATATTATTGCGAGGAAACGCTTATTTGTTACGATCAGGCAATTTGGTACAATCAACTATCGCATAACAATAGTGAGTTTTAAACTGGAGAAGCAGCGATAGTGAAACGAACTACCACTTCAGCGAGATATTTTACAAATTAATCTATTGCAAAGTAAATTGAGGCGTTTACGAAGAATGTTATGTATAGTGTATCATCGTTTCTGTGATTTTGTGCGCTCATCGTTAGACATTACCCTTTATTGCTGCTAGCTAATAATTTCCGGCATTGGGAACCACCGATACAACCCTAATGATATCACCAAAACTTAATACAGACTGTTCGGAATCTCACCAGAGATGCCCGTCAGTAAAGTTCTTCTTGGAGGTGCTAGCGAAGAGGTTGGCAAAGGCGGTTAGGTCCTGAGGAGAAGCGACGCTCACCAGGCGCGAGATCTGTCCATCATCCTCGTCCACCGCCAGCCATTGGTTCACGAGGAAGGCAAACCTGCACAAAAAAAACTATTCGATATACAAGTGAACTTTCAAATAAACGAAACTTAAGGTACACCAGGACGGCAAACTTGTAATTCATTAAACTTGGTTTCACAAGAAAACATAATCTACACAGCACTGAATATTTGTCCATCGTTACCGTGCACCTATACAAAACCTTTGGTTCAATTGATTGCAATTATTACCGGCTTATTCATCACTATTCTTTTACTGGCACTTAATTAAAATGATTACAAATAAGATAAATACAAATAGTGTTGCTCATAAACCGCGCTTATTTACGGACATCTCTTTAAAGAATGTGGAGAACTGTTCAGAGAACAGCAAGATTAGGAGCACAATAAAAGACACGGCAATCTTCACTAACGTTCTGCCAGTTTGTAAGTCAGAGACAGTGATGCGTTCGAGGAACCAGCTCGCGTCGTCGCCCTTGCCGGAATTATCGTGCCACACACGCAGCGTCTGCAAGCGCCCCAGCGGCCGCTCCGTCGTCACCACGTACCTCACCTGGCTGCTCCGTGACAGGTACTGGTGAGGGTAAGTAGGTAGTTAGAAGAGGATGTTGGTAATTCCGGGGTACCAATGTGAAATGCATCAATGATAACGTGGAACTCGTGGGGTGTTTCTTCATTGACAGGTAAGCAAAAATGAAGGCGGGCAGATGTGTGGCGTTAGGTTAAGTTATATGTGCTAATTCAAGTGAATAGTCACTGGCCACCTTAAATGCGTTAAGTACCCTAACTCAATTTTTGGGGAAGAGAAATAGTCGTGGTACGAAAATTAGAATGATATTATTAGGATATCATCAATGGAAACTTAATGAAGTTCCAAAAACAATTGATTGCTTGAATCTAAAATTTACCAGGAATTTGAAAGCAGAGAAAACGACAAAAAAATTCACTATATTTTTACAGAAGAAAAATTTCAGACTACAGCTCGATTATCAGTCTAACAATCCTAGATTTCAATTACAGTAAATTAGAAAACCAAAATTCATATTATAGACATTAAAACCTAAATTATAAAATTAAATATAAATTTAGTTGTATGTGTATGTGGTGTGTAGTGTTCCTGTTCGCATCGTGCTGTGGTAATTGTAGTATTGTACATGCAGAAACCATTTGTGAGCATACACTAGACTATATATTAGTGTCTTTCATTATGATCTATATGACATCTTGTGCGTGGTGTATGATTTTGAAGAGTTATACATGTAGCCACTGTTGGGTCACGATTTTGTCTGCAGTGTGGTATATCCAGCGTCACAGTCCAGCTGTCTGAAACTCACAAATAAACGACAAGAAATTCGACGGTGTGATTTCCTCCGTCTTTTTTGAGTTGTCCTAAAAAGTTACTGCTGCTAGGCAGCAGTAACTAGCAGCGTCAGTAACGGTGCAAAATCCTTTGATAATTTCGTTCGGGCTAATTAACTGGGCGTCCATTTCTTTAAAGGTCGTATGGAGAATTTTCATGGTTCGGTCGGTAACCTGAGGTTTATTTTACTGACTTCGATTCTAATAGTCTAGGGTCTCAAGCGGTCACGTGATTGGGTTGCTGATTGGGTAGAGATGAAGATGGAGGTTTTATGGTGGGTTACAATGATGTCGTGAGAATTAAGGGTTTGTTCTTCTAGCTCTTTGAGGCAAGCTTATCAGGTTCGGGGTGTGAGAAATGGGACTGGAGATAAAGAGTGGAGAGGAGGAAGAGAGAACACAGGCATGGCCCCTCGTGGCAACTAGTGTAGTTGTGATTTCTGGCGCTCTCCCGAAGCCTCAGACCAGCAGCCTCTGAACCCATCGTATTTGGATTAGCAGCCTTCCAGCCGTAATTGTCACTAGGAACTGGTGATTATACTTTTCGACTGTCTACTATTCTTCTGTCTATACGACTGCAATCCTATCATATCCTTACGTTTTCGCTCTCTCCCCTCCCACTTCCTCATCCCCTCCTTCACGCCCCGAATTCGATTGGCTTATCCCAGAGGGCTAGAGGCTATACGACCAACCAACTATCACGACCTCGACTTCCTTCCATCTGTAGCATCACGTTCCCCGGCCCTCACGCCCCCTCATCTTCATCGAAATCATCACATCAATCATAAAACCCTGATGAATGCTCGAAACCTCAGACCTACAGAATTCAACTCAAGAAAATTGGGGACAGGCGTCATTTGGGTACAGAGTCGTCTGTGATGTATAGGGTGAGGTTGAACTGGTAATAGGTGTTATTTATCAAACAACCACCAGTTGGAAGATTGTAGTTCGTGGGGTGTGCAATGGTATGGGCACAGGGATTGCAGTGGTAGGCCATGGGCGGATAGGTAAGTGAGGATCGTACAAATGTCATGCCTAGTCTGTATTATGGGTGAGGGGAAGGTTGGCGATTCGCTAAGGTTTCTGGGGTTTCTTGGGGCTATCAGCTGTCTTGTTGTGACTTGTGTTCTGTATCCGTGAGCAATTAATTGTAGCCCCAGAACCGTTCTTTTTTTTGGTGTACGTAAAATGCTTGTTATCGATGAAAATTTCGGTTGTTTTATTTTCCTGCAGATTGGAATTATCATGAGTATTGATCTGTTTGTTTTATTCTTCCATTTGTGCTCGAATGTTTCTATCTGTGTGATTGCATGTTCTGTTAGTTATGCTGCGTATTGGCGTGTACCTGCTTGCCGTGGTCTGCGTGATATCGTCGGCGTATGCAATGTAGTCGGTAAGGGGATGTATTAGCTGTGGAGTGTGGTTGAAAGGCAGGCTTCTTGGGGAACTCCAGTCCCAGTGCGTTATGGGAATGGGGGTTCTAGATAAGAGCATTTTCAAATTGAAGCTGTTCTATCTGTAATGTTCTATCTGTTGACTGATTTTATATGCGAGGCCAACGTGCCAAACTCGGTCGAATGCTTATGTGACATCACGGAGGAGTATATTTATTTTGTGATTTGAGCTACGTTGAAAGGGAGTGTTTCGGAGTGTAGCTAATGCAGTGTGTGTTTTTCTTGTTTTATGAATCCGGATTGTCTAAGCTGAGTAAGTTTTTTTGTTTTGAACCGTTAAAAAAAAGTTTTTGTCAAACTCTCGACTTACCTTCCTCTTGCCGTCAGAGAGCTTGCGCACCCCCGTCTGGTCTTTATCGCCGGCAACGCTGAAGAAGATGTTGCTGCTGGTGCCAGATTTGGCTTGCATGCCAGTCGATACCGTGATCAGGTACAGGAACTTCTCACTCTCTAAGTTATCCTCGAGTGGCGTCACTCCCCACTAGGAGTCGGCATGATTTATTAGAACGTCGGAATGAAGTTTATTTGAATATTTTCTAATTATTTCGGCTCTTTCTGAAGCATTTCATGACAATTGGGCCAAATTTTCGATAATATAGATCAAATAGATTCAGTGAGTTGGTAACTGACTTCACTCTCTTGCCCTCATTAATTATATACAAACATTCAACTGAGATAATTCAGATCTTGCAACCAGTTCCCCAGCTTTTCCTTTTTTGCAGGCTTTAACTTTGGGCTTCCAGAAAATATGGAATAAAAAAACTACTGCATAACCATTTAGTTAGATTTCAAGTGAGGAAGACTCCATTCATGCAAAATGGCTGTAAACATACCCGATAAATATTAAAATTTTCACAAAAATATGCGTAAAGCACGACACACGAACACGTACTCCGTTCAGGGCTATAAAACTTTAATAAGGTACGACTTTCTTTTCTCAGAACAATACCATACCATAATTACTTGAGCTGGACATTTGATGTATTACTACTTTTGTGCAAGAAAACCACTAGTATAGGCATCATGCTTTTGTTCCTACTTGTCATATGAGAACCCGCTTCTATATATTTATCCCACCGTCACAGCACATAACTTTTGCAGGAGCAGGACATGTATCTCTCCATTCATGGCGTGTGTCTTTCGGTATCAGGCACGTATGTGTATTTGGCCCTTCCAACGTGTGTTACACTACCATGCAAATCACGTGAATACTATCAGTCTATCACTCGATCGAATGAATATCACACCGATAGCCTGTTAAGCATTCTCAAGCACAAATAGATATTCGACGAATTGCTCACCATGATACTAACCAACAATGTCTTTTCGAAGCAGCCACTACTCACCTTCTTCACATCCTGCCTGTCCTTGTACCTCGCCCAAACGCCGAGGATTACATAGGCGCCCAGCAAGATGCAAATTGTAAGGAGCACGGCGTAGTTGTCGGCAAGTTTGCCGCCGAGGTCACTAAATGCGGCGCTGAAGTCAATTGTGTTTGGAGGCACGAAAAAGTCGCTGCCGAAAGAAGTAAGGTGGTTGCAGAAGCAACGAACTCGGTTCAGCGTCGTGCCGTAACCCACCTGTGTGATTTCATAAGGTAAAACAGATGTTGCATTTGACTTGCTCTACAGTGTGTCTACTAAGCAATCATTATTCTTAGCAGCTATCCAACCGCGCCGCCGTTCTTTGACCTGGTCGACGCTATACTGCACGGCCTCACCATCACCTGTCGTCCAAACTACTTCATCCTGCGCAGACCGTTTCAGTGGAGTCCAGTCGTGGCCACAAATTAAAGCATTAAATTAGCTTTGGAGCCGAGGCTCATCCTCAGCCTGCATTAACTACACTCCACCTCAGAGATAAAAGCTGCAGACCATGTCGGAACACGGAAAGCTAGTCAGTTTCGCACTGCTTATGCCTCGTTCTCACACTGCCGGTTAAAGGGCCGGAAGTCCCGGAAACGCCAAGCCGGTTGAAATGCCGGATTCGTAGCCGGTTAAAGAGCCGGAAGTCCCGGAAACGCCAAGCCGGTTGAAATGCCGGAGTTATAGCCGGTATATGGGGCAGGGCTTAATATGCTAATGCCCTCCAGGTAGCTGTCCCGTAAGAGCTGGAAAGTTTCCCGGAAGAGCCGGATATCCGGGAGATCCGGCTTCAGCAGCCGCGGGAGATCCTGCAATACCGGCTGTCAACGTATTCCCGGTACTCCCGGGAGCCTGCCGGAAGTCCCGTATGCCTCCCGGATTTCCAGGTAGATCGCCGGAATTCCCGGAAAAAAGCCGGTAAAACAGCAAGTAGAGCCGTTTGAGCAGTAAGAACTGCCGTAAAACCAGAAGACGCCCGGCTTTTTTCCCGATATTCCAGGTAAGTTATGCAAATTTAAGCCCGCCCCTTCCCCTGTTTCCTATAAAAAGTCCAGGTGTGTGGATGATTTCCTCATTTTAAGCAGCACAACAGATCGGGCAACATCATGGCAAGCCAGAGACAGAGGATAGACATATTGACAGAGGCTGCCAACATAATGGGAGAGTATGTACACATGGCCAAGGCTTTACAAAACAGAATTGTTATAGAATTGGTAAGTTAATTTTGATAAATAATATTGTGGATTTCTAGCCACTATAAAGTAAGTTTTATTGTATGATATATTGTAGATTATAATTATATTTTTGCAGGGAGAGCAGCTGGCAGCAATGAGGAGAAGGAGAGAAAGGCGGCGAAAGAGATGCTGGGTCAGAGATTGGCTAGGCAGGAGACTAGACTATGGTAACTATTGGTATCTATTTCACCCCTCCTGGTACCCCAGGCTGGTCCCCCGGCCGTGCCGGTTGAGTTCTCACATAGCATCGGAGGAGCAGGTTGGGTCCCGGATTTTTATGGTTCCTGGCGTACCGGCAAAATTATTCAACATGTTCAATACTTTTTTTCGACCAAGCCGGATTATGGCCACACCCTCCAGGAACTCTAGGAACTCCCGGATCTCATTTCCCTGATCTCCAGTTTGATAACCGGTACCCCAGGAATCGATTCCGGGTGTCTTCCGGCCCTCCAACCGGCAGTGTGAGAACGAGACATTTGAGCCAACAGAGTCGTAAGTCTACAGGCACTACTTTACATTCTTCTTGCAGCCCATTAACATTCTTCTTGCACCGAGCTCGCTTAATTTTGTGATTGCTGTAGGATTACGCTGCTATAATGTTTTAAAAAACTTAACTTCCCAGGCCACCATTCCGTCTATTACGCTTCGCTACGCAAATTATTATGAAGGAAGTGTGCATTTTAGCTGTGCTGGTCTCTAGCATGCATCGATTTTTCAGCACGGCCTTGAAACCGTGAAACCCGGCGACTGCCCTTTGAAGAGGTCCAACTAGCAGACGTTCAACTTTGATCAAATTATCCATATCCAACCCTCCAGCCGTCTTCATTGCAGTCGTTCTTCAAACCAGGCAAATAAACTACTAAGCCGCAGACTAATATGATGTTAGGGAATATTACCGATGTAATACAGTCATTTATCCACAAGCAATGACATCTGTTCTCAACCTAAGCTCCCTTACTCTGCAACCGTCTATCTCTATATTTAGCAGACCTATTTTGGAGTGCTTCCTTTCTTCAACAAGAACATCGTCCAGTTGTTTACCCTGTAGCTGTTGCATTATCTTCAGTCATCCTACCCATCAGTACTGATGATGATACCAGTTGCTACTCCAGTTTGCAGCCGTAATTCCTGCAACCAATACCCTTGCTGTTGTCTTAAATTGATTAATATATCTATACTATAACCTATCATCCTGTTATCCTTATACCTTTGAGCCCAAATACCTACCAGCCGTGCTGCCTAATGGCCAACTCTGCAGTCGCAATACCTACAAGCCGACCTGCCTAATGGTCAACTCTGCAGTCGCAATACCTACAAGCCGACCTGCCTAATGGCCAACTCTGCAGTCGCAATACCTACAAGCCGACCTGGTTAATGGCCAACTCAGCAGTCGCAATACCTACAAGCCGACCTGCCTAATGGCCAACTCTGCAGTCGCAATACCTACCAACCGACATGCCTAATGGCTAACTCTGCAGCCGCAATACCTACCAGCCGACCTGTCTCAACTGCCTGTAACTGCTTACTCAGCAGTTGCATTTTCTTTTTGCTGCCTCACTCAATGACCAAACTACCTAACATCAGAACTTCCCTACGGCCATATTTCGCGTTGGCAATCATCAGCAACATCTGCCCTGCAGTGGTTCTACTATCCAGTTGCCTTCATATAAGGCAGTCTCACTCGGCAACCTGTTGTGTCCCACACTTCGCGCTCAGCGTCCCAGTATCTGCAGGACGGAGCGACGAGCTGCATGCTGTAGTTGTTCAAACGCAAGTCGTCTACTGTCGGCGTGTCGGCGTACCAAGGCTGCACATCCAGGGCAGCCTTTACCCTGCATCATTGAAAATAAGGGTAGGATTATAGTACATTGGGAACGTAATGAACTGCAGTCAGCCAAACACTTGAAAAGAACTGTGTGTCGGGCAGGCAGATGCTCATTTTGTTACGCTAAAGTCTCCAAGCAATTCGAGCAGCTAGGTTCACTGGACAAAATTCAAAACTTAACTCAGTAATAATAATAATAGCGGCTTCAGCGTTTAGTAGGCCGTAGGCCTGTCGCTGATTATTAACATCGCAAAAGATTCACAGCATTTTGCGGTCTCGAACTCGCAACTCACTGCTGCAACAATTCTGCTGTGCTTAACCGCCCGGCCTCCTCGCCGATTCTGACCAGAAACTGACGCACAGAGCTGGGATCGAACCCGCACCTCTCTGCTCCAATCTTGATGCTCTGAACTTTAACCACTGAACATTGACATCATTATTGACATAATATTATCATTGACATCTCAAAATAAATCACCAACATCAGATTTATTATATCCCGAGTAAAAAAAAATTTTACCGACTTATATTTTGATTGTGGTGCTGACCTACTAGGAAGACGAATATTGTTTAAATCAGTAAAGTTCTCTGATGGAACTTAATTAATGATAGACCAACTACAACTGTAATGTTTAGGTTCGCAATACTTGCGCTGTCTAATTCAAAATAAATTTTAAGGTTGTACTAATGCCAGTAATAAACTCGTTAGATCAAATAAAGTGTACAGTGTACAGGAAAACGCCAGTTAATTTATTGCATTCCTGATGAAACTTTTTCGTCGAAATTACGCAACATAAATTTCAATTGTCATTCCCTTTTCAAGGAATTTAATATGCTCCATGACTCCTCATCTTGCCCAATCTATCTTTTAATTATTCGTTTATATTTTTTTCTAAACATCTGAGACATCCAAAACTCTTTCATCCATTAACTAATGCGTTATCTCAAATTGTGATCGAAGTTTTGCATCATCTATATTATTGATCCGTCGACCTTTACTTTCCTTTCTCGATAAATATTAAAATATCTTGGTCGTTAAGCAAGTCTAATTCAGCAATGCGTATCAAAGAAACTTTACAAGAAACTCTATATTTTTACTAGTTTCCCGTTAAAGATCACTTCATAAATTATTTTATTCGGTTTCGAAAACAGAAAGAACTCTCGTGGAACTTAATCTTGAGGACACACCAGCCCAAGGGTCAGAATATTTTTGGTTTTTTCATAAAATCTACAATAATTATGAAGGCAAACCTTCACGAGTCAGAAAATGACCTTATAGGTTTACTCAATCAGGTCTGATTTTTTCGTTACGGAAATTTAAAAATCTTGATTATTCGTAACAAAATGAATTTCAGCCGATCATCACCTAAGAAACTTCGACGTTTCTTGTATTTTACTCTGTGTAATTTGCGGGTGGAGTGCGCTGACATGAACTCATTATCCTAAACGTCGATTTAAAGTCAACGTAAATAGAAGAATGGTTGTAATTCAGTCTAAGCTTTTCTTCTCTTTTTACATATATTTTACAGGTGCGTTATAAGATCATACATTTATTTTTTTTTTGCCAGATAACTTGTTACTTCCAGCAGGTTGCATGGGCAAACACCAACTTTCATTAACAATGAGGAAATCATATTATATATCTAGTTTTATTTACTTAATTTGAACATAATTTCAGTATTTTATTCAAATTTAGAAAAGGTATTGAATTTTTCCCGTGTTAGCATATGAATCAAAATCTATCATTTTTACAGTAAAAATTATGTTCTTTAAAAATTATGTTTTTTACCTACATATAAGATGTTCTTTCTAGCTTTCTGTTACACAAGACTGTGACTCTGCTACTATTTCATTCATAAGAATAGAAATGAAGCTGCGAACATTTAATACATTGCTTGCTATTTTTTTATCCAAGGGTAGACTTACGACCATCACAACAGTTCAAATCAACAATTCGACTATTTTGACCGTAAAAATTATTATCTCTTACTAGAAATTCGGAGTTGTTCAATTTTCAAGTAAACATCATGTTTCCATAGTCTATTAGTTATTTTACTTTACTGATCGCTGCAAATTGAAATTTTAGTTACGAGCTCATGACATTAAACATTTTCTCAATTTTCTAGCTTTTTAATTACATGTACAATTTCTTATGCAAAAATTCATTTAAGACAACTTTACCTCAGAATACCTACATTGTGAACGATTTTCATTGACGGCTTCTTTAATGAAGTTTAATTTTATAATTAATTAAGTGAAAATCCTTATTAGTTTAAATTATTCAATTAAAATTTTGAATATATATCATACGTATTCTAATTAATGGCTGAAGATTTTTTCCAATTTTTCGTGAATATATATACTTGTTTTAAAAATCCAAATGACTGATATAATTGAAATTATTCTCACTTGAGACTTTTTATACAAAATATTTTATCTCTCATGACTTTTCATTCATTCAAAATTTACGATAACATTATTTTTTGGAAAAAAGTGTTGCATCAGGCTCATTTTTATATTCCATTCCAGATTTATTTTGTATTCGGTTCCCATTTTCTTAGCAACAATGGGTATTTGACCCGGGATTTATAAAAAAAAAATAAAAATATTAGAAACATTTATTCGTTTCCAAAGATTTTCAATGAGTATTGGAGGTAATTTATGAAATACATTCAATTCACCAATATTAGTTGTTTGAAGTTTAAATCATTATCAATTTAACACTATTTGTGATATTTAGGTTTAATTTGTTAAACACCTTTTAAACAGCTGTAAATAGTTGCCGGTTTAGCTCGGCTGGAAATTCCTCATCATATAATTATAGAATTAAATGTTATTCCATTATGTGAAAATTCTGTTGAATCGACTCAACTGCGCAGGTATACCAACACTGTGCTACCTACAATTATGCAGTAAAGATACACAACTGTACGACAACATCAGCACAACATATCATAAAATACATCAGTTAATATCATCAGTAAAGTACACCCAAAGACTCACGCGGCGTCACCGAACAAAAAGTCTTCGGCGTCGGCGGCGGGCGGCGTGGGGGCAGGAGGGCGAGTGCCAGTCACGTCTTCGTACGCGGGCATCTCATAGTCGAAGCTTATGTTCACTGCACTCGGTTGAGGGAACATTGTTGAGTCACAAGGCTGATTGATACTTATGAAATGTTCCTTGGATTGATGTGTTGTCGATGCTGAACTCAATAATATTGTAAAGTCATGTTTAATTCACTATTTTGTAGCATATATTTAGCATTATTACTGATTTTATCTTGACAGCATCAGTTTTTCACGAACAGTTAGACACGTCGAACAGAAGAGAAGCCTTTCTCGTGTCATTAATTTAATTATTAATAATCCTCGTGAGAAGCTATTCTCATGGCAGTCTAGCGATTTCAAATGTAGCTTATTTCATATCTAACAAAATTTATAACTTTAATCACCTCTCTCCTGCACCAGCAGAAGATAGACGCCCTTCCCGTAGAGTTCCTGTGACGGGATAAGTACGCTGTGGCGGAGCTCCTCTTCAGCCATCGGCAGCACACCAGCAGCCACGTCTTCGTCCAGCAGTTCGTGCGGCACCTGTACGACAAATGGCCCGACGTCTGCCACTACAAGTGTTGGCTGACACATGCATATTGTCTAAGAAATATTAATTCTACCTTCTGCGCATGATTTCACTGTGAGTGAGGCAGCTGAGCTATAAATAAGATTGAACGATCGAGAATACGATCGAGAAATAATTATTAGTGCTCATTGCATGTGATATGCAACAAGCATGAAAGTTAATTTTTCGACGTCACCAAAAGAAAAAATTACTCCGTGCTAGAAACTTGATAACAGCCCTGGTATGGTCAGCATCAGTGCTGCAAGTGCACTTGAAGATTCATGTTTTGTAAACATGAACTGAGGCAACTTTTTAGCATTAGTATACTTAGTATACAGTAAGGTAGAAGCATCAAACGTCCAATTTTGAGTCACAAACTAGCTTCCATTTAAGTGAGAATGCCCGTGTAGATGAATACCAGCGTGTAGCCATTCAGTCATTGCAATTTGTTATGCTTCGCATCAATTTCATGTCTGTGGGGCGGACCTAATCCGTACCCAACGTCATGAACCTTCCATGGCAGAGAAAGTTAATAAGAAATCTCGTCATGCTATCTTCTTTCAATATACTCCTTATCTGTGTTCTATCCCTGTTAGTGGAACAAGACGATTGTATCTGTTTCTATTTCGATCAATTGGATTTATTTTGGCGGAATTGTTTCAACTCACCACGCGATCGAGCTGCGTCCGACGTGGCCGCATGGGTTGCCCACCGCCTGTATAAGTCCTTTAATCCCTACTCATTGCTCATGGCAACGACTCTTCAAAACTGCTCATCAAGTATTATCACTACAGTGACAAAGAGGACGCCTAAAAACTCGTATGTTGTAGATCTCTCTGGTTGAAAGTTGATGTAGGTACACTTATGCAAATCTTCGATTAATTCTAACCGCTTTCTAATGCAAAGTCTAGTTTTAGAGACCAAATTAGGTCACAAACCATCTGTATTGCTGTTATGAGTGATAATTGGTGTGAACAAATTTAATTTAAAGAAATCCAATATTGTGCATTGAATAGAAATTAATCGCAATCTTTCTTTCCGCAAGCAGCTGGAAGCCGAGATCAATAGTTTTAAGGGAGTACGGCATATCTAGCCGATACTCACCGTAAAGGACATGTTAGAGGACGACTCAGTCGGCTGCTCCTCGAAGCCGAGAAACACGTCGTATACCGAAGTCGCGTTAGAAGGCCTGCAAATGGCAGGACAACTCACTAGCAACATCACCAACACGCTAGCATTTGACACTGCTAATACTCACTAGCAACATCACCAACACGCTAGCATTTGACACTACTAAAACTCGTTAGTAACATCACCAACACGCTAGCATTTGACACTACTAACACTCGCTAGAAACACCACCAACACGCTAGCATTTGACACTACTAACACTCGTTAGTAACATCACCAACACGCTAGCATTTGACACTACTAACACTCGCTAGCAACATCACCAACGCGCTAGCATTTGACACTACTAACACTCGCTAGCAACATCACCAACACGCTAGCATTTGACACTACTAATAACACTCGCTAGCAACATCACCAACGCGCTAGCATTTGACACTACTAACACTCGCTAGCAACATCACCAACACGCTAGCATTTGACACTACTAACACTCGCTAGTAACATCACCAACACGCTAGCATTTTATGCCAACACTTAATTAAACAAAATATCAAATAGGCATATGTGACGCGTAAGCAAGATGATGATAATTATTACTAGTGGCACTTCTTAAAAATGCACAAAATTAGCACTAGTGACATTTGTAGTAAAATGCTTTTGTTAGCTATTGCCTTTCAATAATGAATAGCCAGGAAGCGCATAGGCACAATAACGTACGTCAGGACGAAGTAGATGGCGCTGTCGTCATCCGTGATGTGGATGGAATGTGTCACTCCCCAAGTCAGGTTGCGTCTGTTCACTAGCGGCTCTACCTGCACACAACAGCGCACGTTACTTATGCAATAATTCTAGGCGCTACATTGTCGTGTTGTAGCCGAATAAATATGCTACTGTCACACTTGAAGGTTACTTGCGACAATTAAGTTACAAAATTACTAAGGTACAAAATATATTTTATTAAGCTGATGATTTTGAAGACCTTGTGCAGCGACGGTATGTTACGCTAAATCGTTACAGAAACGGCGAAAAGTTTTACAGTAAGTTAATAACTATGGGTCAGAGATGAGCCGGACTATCGATTACTAAACCCAAACGTCCTATACCTTCTATCTCCTGTCATAATCGGAGTAGTGTAACAAGTAACAGCGCTCTAAAATCAGACCATGTTTTATTTGTGGTTAGTATGGTAGTAAAGTTACTCTAAGTACTCGCTGCGCTGTCTAAGGGTTAGTAATTGAGTTGTACGTCACTGGTGCACTTTTTGGCATATTTTTACAGTTCACCGATAATTTTCCGAATGATATTCTTGCGTTTTCATCTGAGGTGTCCGCAGGAATAACGTGCTAAATAATATATTATAATTTGATACCTGCATTTGGCTCACTGATAACGAGTTCAGTTGTGTAATTTTTTGATCTAAATCAAATGCCGTCCCGTTAATTCATAGAAGTTTAGGTAGTTTTATTTCCCTATCAGCATGTATTTTTCCGGATTTAAATCTGGATTTGTAATAGTTTAGCCATATTTTTTCCACATTTGCTTTCTTCTTTTTTTAATCTAGGTTGCTTTCCCGATGATATTAAGTTGTATTTAGGTGAATACTGAAATAGTTACAAAAAGTATGATTCTGCAAGCGGCTTGAAAATATTTTGCTTAGTTAAAAAAATATAATAATTGCTTAGCCTCTTTTCATTTACCGTTTACTTCACGTGCATAATTATTTACGTGGAGATGGATACATAATCACTTTCATGGCTATATAATCATTTTCTTTAGATGTTCGTTTATCATATAATTGATATTAATACAGTTAAAATGATTTTGAAGCGATTGTAGCAGCGTGTTGGGTGTCGAAACTAGTTGTGGCAATTCTGGCCGAAATCGGAAAAAGGGTCAGGTGGTAAAAAATCAGCGACAGGTCAGCAAGGCCGAATCATTGAATATGACTAAGTGCCTCGAACAGAAAGTCACTGAAAATAACGAAAACAAACCACTTATCACTGACACCCTTTGAATCAATTAATCTATTTAGTCACCGGAAGCAAAGGTAAACTTATCCAAACATATGATCAACTAATTTGTTATAGAGAAGACTAATTCGAAAATTTATTACGACAGATTAGGATAAATAAGATGAATAAAGCACTCATGACCAAACGATACAACCGACAAAAAATTAACGCCGGCTAATGCAAGACGCCTGTGTCGGTCAACAATCTATGTTTAACATTGAACAATCTAATAAGGTTATAAATCCTTTTGTCGGATACTAAAATTATTGCGTAATTCAGAATGTTCTATAAAATTTATGATCAAGAAATTTCTCCCAAATCATTTCACGGGAGATGTATTTCGTGGGATATCTGTGTTGCCCACCTGAACTAGAGGAGGCACGAGATGGGGCGCGATGTCGAGGTTTATGACAAATTCCTCGGCGAGATCGCACATTGCACCCACCTGAACTGGAGGGGGTACGAGATGGGGCGCGATGTCGAGGTTTATGACAAAGTCCTCGGCGAGGTCGCGCATTGCACCCACCTGTACTGGAGGGGGTACGAGATGGGGCGCGATGTCGAGGTTTATGACAAAGTCCTCGGCGAGGTCGCGCATTGCAACGTCGCCGTCGTCGCCGCCGTCGCCGATAGCGAGCGACAGCACAGGCGACCCAAGCTGATCGCCGCTGTGGTGCCATTTGAACGGGTTGTCCATGCACGCCCACACCTACACACATGATATTTCCTTCTAAAATTATAAAATACAGGTAGAAATTTCCACTATTACACTTCCTCACTCGGTTAAAATTTTGAGTTTTCGTCTATTTATAAATCAGAAAAAGACAGCACGCTTGACGTGGAGTCTTTGTTCGGCACCCAAACTAAACAATAAGGAGAACACTTGAACTAAAAATGAGCGGCCGCAAACAAAACATCGCACTCTACTCTTAATAAGAGAATATATCGTTAGTCCTAACGCCCGCTGGACTAACCTTTTGGTCCAGGAAGTTGACGGAGGCGTTGCCCAGCATGGCGCCCAGGCTGGGCAGCTGGAATCCTCCTCCTCTCGTGGGCACCTCGCTGGTGTTGGCAGCCTCACCCAGCACCCGTCCCGCCCTCACCTCCAGGGACGGGGTCATTATCACCACTGCATCCTGGCCTGAGCAACACATGAAATGAACATTTTAATATTTAGTATCGATTGAATCCATATTTACGGAATTACTTCCTAAAAATTATTCTCACATTAATGCAAAGGGAGAATAGAAAAGGCGAGGGACAAAGATCAACTTCACACTATCATAACCAGCCCCCCGGGGTCATTATTAGTGGTTGTGACTGTGCTCTCTTCTCGTGATCTCTTGTGACTCACTTGGATTTGTCAGCCTTCTTAACAATGATTGCGTGTCACTAAGAACTATAGAGCGTGTCACTAGGAACCTCGACTTTTTTACTTCTGTCTCTATTCTTCTTTTTTTTTACATACTTCTGCATCCTTGTGGCTGTGCATACTTCTGCATCGGCTGTGTTTGCACCCTTCCCTCTTCCCCATACCCTCATGCCCCCTCCTTCAGGGGGTACTTCTGCCTCGAACATGACGAGCTTGTCCCAGAACGCAAGAGGCAGTAACCCCCCACCATCATCATCACGATCTAGACTTTCAATCTTCATCATTTCAATCTTCATCCTCAGCCAACCCATCATCAATCTTATCAGAACGCTCAAGATCCCAGACTTACCGCATCCAACTGAAAATAATTGACTCAAGAATACCGACGGACCGACACAAGAAATACCAGACAACCTTCAAACAACTCGACGCTCTACTCATCCGACTGACCGACGTTGCCACAGGATTTTACGCCGTGACTGACGACGCTACAAAAATTGAAAACTGACTGCAAAAAAAACACCTATGTATTCCTAAAAATCAACCTAACACTCATTATACCTCCAAATTTCCTAGCTAAAGGGATCATTTTTGTACGACATCTACACGGGGACGTAGGAAGCAACATTGCTGACGAAATCAAACACGAAATCACTAGACAACCCTCTTTCCATCATATCATTTATGAAAAATGCAAAAAATATAAAATTTTAAAAAGCTAAAACGCCTGTAAATAGCATGAACATGCATCGTCTTTATTTTGGTTTAACTGTGCTCAAAAAAATGTAAATAATGTAAATAAAGAACCACAACCAATTTCTCATCACCCACCCGCTTATACCATCCAAAGCCATGACGGGTTCCCGACCCCAAATATACCCCACTCACCTACAACTACCCCAATTATGTGCAATGCGCATTTTTTTCATCTTGTACTGTGTTTTTCATTCCTCCTGCCTCTTTCTGACCGTTCTGCGCCACCTCTTGTTCTCTTCCACTCTTTCTTAGTGGCACCGCAGCAACATCGTCAGCACCACTACGGGCACTACCACACGTGTCATTAACACAAAAATATAACTCAGTACTCACTGCAGTGAGAGACAGAGAGCGCATTTTCTCGCCGACAAAAACGTGGTCACGGACAGACACGGACGGACAGACAGACAGGCAGACGGACATGACGAGCACAATAGTGCATTTTTCCATAAATGAGAAAATGCGCTAAAAAGTACCGCCATGCACAGGTTGCCCTACGCATATTGTGCTTCCGCAAGTGGCACCATTAGAAATGGCACTACCATAAATCGCAATATTAAATGCGGCACTTGCAACATGGCGCTGTCACATGAGACGCTAAAAAAGCTGGCATGTCTGCAGTTGTCCCACAGACACAAGTGGCTCACAAGGCTGTCCCGCACTACCACAAGGGGACGCTAAAAAAGCTGACATGTCTGCAGTTGTCCCATAGACACAAGTGTCTCACAAGGCTGTCCCGCGCTAGCACAAGGAGATCCCAAAAAAGCTAGCGTGTCTGCAGTTGTCACACAGACACAAGTGGCTCACAAGGCTGTCCCGCACAAGGCGCGTCCCAAAGGACCTCACCTGGCACCTGACCCCTCAGCAGGGACTCGGTCACGCTACTCGTTACGCCCACCATGCCGTTCGTCACCGCGCGAACCTGGCGAAGAATAATCCAATGAAATTCACTAATATTGTGCCTCGATATTAAACTTAATTAATGTACTATCATTATATGCAGGATAGCAAAATATAAGAATATAGAAAATATGCTAATTTCAGATCCAGTTTGGCAGCAAATTTATAATGCGGGTGCCTAGAAAGAACTTATAATGTGTTTCTTTTTCGAGGAATTTTTCCAAGCTAAAAAAATTGATTATGATAAAAAAAAATCTTCGAAAGCTCAATTCGATGATTGAACATTTACTCGCGTAATGCAGGTCTATTTTCGAAGTGGCGGTTAACTGAACACGTCTTCCAGCGTCACGAGGTAGGAACCAAACCATAAATTAAATAGAAACTCCACATAATTGAATTTTAACAGTTTTTTTTTTAAATATATGCAATAATTTTTTCTTATTTTGCTATTTACTGTAAGCAATTCCTACATATTAATTCTATTTATTTTCGACAACACAGTTAGGACAAAATTCTTCAATAGTTTTTACATTCGTTTCCATAGAAATTTCAAATATTTCATCATTTCAATCATTTTTCAAGAAAAAGCCATATCTCTCCTCCATTGAACTAAAGTAACTAGACAAGTCAGCCCAAGCACACACCAGAGAGGCACGGGAAAAGCATTTGCAAGAAAGTGAAAAAGTAGGCATTATCACAAAAATTAAATGGTTGTTCAGTGGCAGTATAAAATCATAACGGAACAAAACGTTAAGCAAGTGTTTGACTTGTTCATGAGAATAGTCCGACCCTTTCAAAGTAAAAACCCTGGTGCGAGGTGAGACACTTCTAGAAGCCAGTGGCTTTCATCACTCTATGCCACCGCACAATCTTGCAATCTACTACACCGTTGTAGTACGAATCCTTTTTTTAATTAGGGTGAACAGAAGCAAGCTGGGGGAGCGACCTTCTGATGTCTATTGAAAATTTTCTATGCACTTACTATAGTTGGCCTAAAGTCTTAAAAACCATTTGAATAAATTTATACTATAAAATAATCAACATTTTTATCATTTTAAAGAAAAAATAAAAAGAAAAACAAAATGATTTCTTCGATCCTCAATGAAGCAGGAAGAAAATTATATGTACTCGTATTTTATATTTAAATATATATGTCCGTAAAACACCTGTGTGGTTGCAGCTTCTAAGGCTGCGGCGGTAGATGTAATGATGCTGATGGTGGTTGGTGACTGCGTGGTGGTCGTTAGCTCGGCCAGACTCGTCATGAGGGCCTCGGTGGTGTTGGCTTCGCTTCCGTTGTGCGATGCTATGAGGCTCAGCGCCTTCTGTACGCTGCTGCTGTACGCCGCAGCAGCTGCTGATCCAACGTTAGCGACGCTGTTCATAATACCTGTTGTAACAATTGAAGACATCAACGAGCGCGTCAAATTGTTCTATTTTTGATGCAACAGTCTAACTGAACATGCGAGAATCAACGAAGAATACAAGTCTACTGACTCCGAAACTGTATTGACCGGATGAACGGTTGTAAACTTTGCAAAATAAATATGAATTTGTGTACTGATCTGGAATCGCAGAAAGCGAATTCAATGCGTGCCTTAAACTATAAAAATGTTAGCCTATTCACATTTTCCTTTGCGAGTAAATACTCATCGGCCAGTTTAATTATTTTTTAGACCAAGATAGTCGCATAATAATCCAAAGTTTCATCTATTTTAAAATACTCTGAATGTTTCACATTTAGTAAAAGTACAAACGCGATTCGATTTAGTGCGAGTTCTCAAATGGCAACAGCGCAAGAGAATTAAGCGTGTCTCCATATTCCTCTGCCGACAGTGCCCGAGTATAGGACCCAAAAATGAAGCCTGCAGGAATTTGTGTTTAATTCATGTGTAAGTCTAACCGTCATATAACATAAGCAACAACTGAATGGAATAAATGTGTCATTTTGCCTTAGAAACGTGATTTCCCCCATCTACGTGATTTCCCCCAGTAATTTCAATCGTTTGCCTTGTCACTGCACGTCGAGCTTGCCTAGAAGCTACGCTGGATCAAAGCTTCTTCTAACCACGGTTATGTAATGTTGTATATGTCAAGTATGTTTGCTTTTACTACACCATGTTCCCTTACATGCTTCAGGAAATTTCATTGATTACTTTTTTAAAACGGTTATTGTGGTTCATGCGCCAGTCTATATAAGTTTGATGTCATAATCTTTTTACGTTAATCGGCAATATGAACTTTAAACTCGTGCTCAATGTGTTGCCTCATTAAGATCGATCTTACTGTGGTCAAGAAATATTAATTGGTATCAATTCATATATCATTCAAAAATGATATATACCTAAAATTAAATGCCTTATTATGATAAATTGTTAAACGGCGTAAATGTTCTACTGTAAACCCCTACTAATTTAAATTGTGTCTTTGGTGAAAAGTTGATCGCTCAAATTTGACCAATTATAGCGGTTATAAGTATGTCTTTATTTAGAAATTATTTTTATACTGCCGCCAGCATCAACATGTTAACTTATGTAGAGTTTTCACAACGGCGCTCAACTAAATCGCTTTGAAGTTCATAGCCCGGATCTTGTCAATTATTTCGTTCAACCGGGTTCAGGATTTAATATGACCATAATTTCAATAAAATATAAATTACTGAATTTTATAATTACTTTTCTCATTGATAGTCTACTTGTATTTTTCTATTGTGCGTTTCTTTATTCCGAGAATAAATGCTGTCGTCAGTTCTTCCATCCTTTCCCGCCAAGAGGATAGCTTAGAATTTCCCAAACGAGAGCCGCTAATGTGCCGCTAACAATACACTATCAAAAAATGGCGCCATGATTGTTAGTGTCACTAATGTGGCGCGAACAATCACATCCAAAATTACATATGACAATTAAAACAATAATTGTAATGAAGCTTTCATTCTTAGCAGAGCTGACATTCTTCTGCTGCGCTGCTGACAATCATCAGCTTTGATGCTGACTCACTATCAATTGAACTGACCCTTGAACCAAAATAACACATTCATTAGCTACGGAGCTACGACTTGCTGCCAATAGTGCTTCACCAACATCAGAGCTGATACTCACCGGCTGCAGAGCTGACCGTGTCTTGCAGTGAAGGAGGATTTCCTTTCTCGCCTTTGGTGAAGTGCGTCAGGGAGCCAGCAACCGCAGCCATGAAGTCGACAGTGAGCATTTGACTCTCCGCTGACACTTCTTCCTTCTGCTGCGTGATGGCTGACATCGTGCTGATAGCGACATTACTTAATTACCTCCATGTTCGTTTTCAATAAAAAAGTTATAGCATACCAATACTTTTAAATCATTACTTAAAATTTGTACGAGCAATGTGGGTCTAACAGTCTCCCAGGAGGGAGAGTTCATGGGTATTTGTTCCTGATTGTCGTCTGTGGGTTTCGGCCCCTTATACAGGGTTCAATCGCGCCCCAATGTTCGGTCGTTGTGAGTGTCAAGCTCGTGGGAGACTGAGAAGTCCTTGTGGAAACAAAAATTATGATTGAACGCGACGGTGTCTAGCTTAATAATTTGGCTCCACAGGAGACTGAAGCGGTGGTTGTTTCAAACGAGAAAGTAAACCGCTGATCAAACAACTATGGAATTTGGTGAAGACCTGGCTGATGCGGACTGAGGACTCTTATGTTCGAGGCGATGAAAGAGTGGTTGTTGAAGGACATTTCCAATGCAATCCCGTAGCTTCATGCTTCATTCTAAATTCTTCAGTCTTCATTCTAAATTCTGGTTCGATAAATTGCTAGATTGCAAGCTTGTTAGTGAATTTAGCGATGTTGCATTCAAAATTTATGATTTGCCATTCATATTGGAGCCAATAGAGTAGTCAGCGGAAATACAAAAGATTTCTATATTAGCCGATTCTAGATTATCACCTTGAATCATACTAATCCATTCCATCCAATCCTTTGTCTCTTCACACATAGCACGCTACTTCGAATATCCACTAGGTTATCTGGCAAATTATTGCACTGTATTGGGAATTATTTTCGTTTTGATGGATGGCGTTAAATCCTATCCTATTTCACTGGCAGGCTGGACGAAAGCGCTTAATATCAATATTCTTCATGAAGTGAAAATAGATTTCTCGCTATTGTAAAGGTCGTTTCTATTTTTTTTTTGCAACAGTTAAAGCTGCAACAGCAGCTTTGGTTGATAGTTAATGGTAAATATTTAATGGTAAAGTCAGTGACCTAATATCACAGAGGTTTAATGTAAGTGTGTGATGAGCGGACGACCGACATGAAGTACGAAAGCTCAACACGACTTCTAACGGACCGAGATTTGCCGTAAGTGCAGAGAGACGCCGACGTTATTTAATAGTCTCGTTAAAATATAGAAGATTTACTAGCAGTCAAACAACTCACAGTGTTCATCGTTTCGAACTCCCGCGCCGTTTATGGTTGGAACTTGGACGCCGTTCAACTTAATTAAGAAGTTTAGAGCTACGCAGCGACGTGTAAGAGAAGAAGAAGTCACGTCCGCAAGAACGAAGTGACTCCAGCATTTTTCATCCTAACAATAGTTGTTTACCGTAGCCAACGATCCAATGCCATGTGCAAAAGGTCCAAGAGGAAATAAGTTTTTGAATCAGATTCGGAAAAGGCAATCAGCGACAGACATCCAGGACAAGAACGATTTGCTCAAGCCTGCCCTTGCAATATGCCACCGGTAAACAACTTGTTTAATTTCGGTGTCTTTTCCTTACAATGTAGAGGTTTTAAACCTTATTTTTGTTTAATCCTTCCTAAATGTTAACCTCCGCTGTTACTTTGACGCCATATGGACCACGACGCCACGAGCAAATAATGTTTATGGTATTAGATCGTTGAAGCTCATGCAGCGCCTGCGTTCCTGAACACGTGCCATGGAAGATAACGTTATTGTAATAAATCTAATCACATCAAATGTAATAAATCTAGTCACATCAAATGTAATAAATCTAATCACATCAAATGTAATCAATCTAGTCACATCAAATGTAATAAATCTAATCACATCAAATGTAATCAATCTAGTCACATCAAATGTAATAAATCTAATCACATCAAATGTAATAAACCTAATCACATCAAATGTAATAAATCTAATCACATCAAGAGTAACGAATCTAATCACATCAAATGTAATAAATTTAACCACATCAAATGTAATAAATCTAACCACATCAAATGTAAAAAACCTAATCACATCAAATGTAATAAATCTAATCACATCAAATGTAATAAATCTAATCACATCAAATGTAATAAATCTAATCACATCAAATGTAATAAATTTAATCACATCCAGGCCCACCTAGCACTCTGCTGCAGCGCCTCGAGGGTATTGACAGGCGCAGATGTCACCGCTAAAGTGAGCTCGTCCCGCAGACGCACGCGTTCGTTGTCAACTGATGAGCTCTGAGTCGTCGTCACGGACGCCGCGGTCATCGTCATCCCCTCCACACTCGCCTGAGAACAAAATGTAAAGATATCGCATACATATCAAATCACTGTTATAATTTCCTGTATTCTTTTAAAAAAATATTTTAATAGCTTGTATCATTCCCAAAAATTACGATATTGCATACTTAGTGCGCTTCTGAAATCATTTCCTGTTTTCTTTTAACAAAATTAATTCAATAGCTTGTATCCTTTCCGATTATTTTGCAAATAATTAAATTTTACTCTAAATTTCTTATGGAAAGGCAATATTGTCAACCATTGTCCGATTTTCTATATCAAGATTCCAACAGCTAAATGTGCCATTGTAATTCTTCCACTGAGCGCAGAATAGTCAAAATTTGAATATTTGTTACATCATTTAGTTTCACAAATAGTTACATTGATTGCGGAATAGTCAAAATTTGTATAGTTGTTCCATCATTCAGGAGCACATCGAAGAGCCTCTTATAGGCTCTTCCAAACTCGTACAGCCAAATTATATTTGCTTTTCGACATTTAAGGGATCGTTTCCTGTGCTGATTGATTTTGAATCATTCATTTAATTTAATAATAATTCTTCGCATGAACTTATAGTGCGTGGAACTGCAACACGCTTGCTGACTTGTGTCCTGAAATTAAGACACTACAAAAGTAACACCTCCATAGTGATTCTCGAGTAATCGCATACTGTAGCAACCTTGTCCACATTTAAACGAAAAACCTCACCCCATCTCTCGTTGTTAATCAAAGTTTTAATTTCCACAGTTAAAATTTCGTTTTACCGCTAGATTATTATAGATATTTTTTAATTCCTGGTTGATTGTCACTTCTAACAATCACATGATCAGAATAGTTTAAATTAATTACTGATGATCATATACGGTTTGCACTCTCGTTTTAAGGAATGTGCTTCGTAGAATAATTATCTAAAGCAATAAATAAATTTTTGAAATCGAATTAAAAAATTTGTCCAACGATTTTATGATAAGGATCTTCCACTGCCATTACATGTATGAATGCTATGCTAAATCGAATGACCTTGTTATTTTACGAAGATGTATTGTGATGTCTGTTACAATAGGTCTTCGAGGGTATGTTACATACTGAGGGCATTGAGGAAAATTTTAAAAGTCAGTTAAAATAAGACGGAAAAAATAACAAAAAACACTTTGTACAACGCCGTAGGAATTAGTTCCGACGTTGGTACGATGATTTTCGTCGTTGACGGGGCGCATGCCGTAGGCCAGATATGTCAAACGCAAACCTTAGTTCATACTCCATTCCATGAGTAAGCAATAAGCACGCTAGGGGCATAGCCATCTGGTAAGTTGAGCGCTTAAAGATATAGCGCCGAGTGTCTACAGCCACAGTTTAATTGCAGTGCACCTTCATTGCTGTGTACCTTTATTGTTGTGTAACCTAATTTCTGCGTACCTCCTATTCTAAGTATTTTCTGCACATAGTATTTTCAGTGTTATGTCGTTTATCTACCGTATCGCGTGACTTCATGCTTTTGCACCTTCAGTATCGTTTACCTTCTGTAACGCATCCCCGCTGTATTGTTTACATTCAATACTGCTGTGTTGCTATGTACCCATTTATATTCGGTAATTTATTCGCGTTAAAATTTGTTAATTAGTTGGTTATGTCGTTACTCAGCTTTCTCTGGTCTTTCTTCAATAAATTATAGTTCACCGATCATTAATTTCTCGTTGAGACGCGGTGGTAGTCGTGGGTGGAATGGTTGAGCCCAATTAGTGTCATCCTGTTTGAACTTTACAGTATTCCAGAATCATCTGCGGCTTCAATCTCTGAGGCTGAGTAAAGTTATTGCTTGCTGAGGCTGGGCGTCACTTTCAGAGCTTTTTCAAAAGTTGAATTTATAGCCTATAAATCTGCGCAATCACCGTTGCCGACGGAAGCAGACCTTAACTAAGTTTGCAGCTAAACGCGCGCTGCGCAACCAATAAAAAATGTAACGTCATTACCAAGTGACCGTTTTTTTTTAAACTCGTGTATTACGCGGCGGCGTTCATTACATATTGCAGTTTCTCTTGTGCTGTGGCCGGAATTTAATCAGTGAGGCATTGCCGTTGCGTTGCCTCCAGTGCTTATCCAATAGTTGAATTTGTGTTTCCACGGCGGCGCCCTGCCTGAACATATGTGACCACAAGGTTCCCGAGGCACAACAGGTGCATGACGCTACAAATTCGTCGCTAAGTGCAAGAAGAAGCAGTGATGAGCTTGGCATAGTGACGTGATTGTTCGTAGATATTTGAGTCCGGCTGAATGCATGGTTTAAAATCGAGAACGCAGGAGTGATGACCTAGCGAACAGGGTCAGCCAGAAGCTGATGCTGACACCGAGCAGTCATAAACCAAATAAATTAGGTTCTCAATTTAGTTTTGGCATCCGCGACGATATGCGGACTAAAGGAAAGGCACGAGACCGGACTGCTTAAGATAGTTACCGAGATGACTATGGATAATTTTTGCTGAACCACTTGTACTACACCTAGATTCTTGTCACCAACATGCTTCACGTTACATTTATGCATCTATATCCCTCATCCACAGCTGCGTCCGCTCATCACCTAGATGCAGCCTAGATTTACCTCCAACAGATCCTCACTAATCACTCTCGCACCTGAGGTGCAGTGTTGAGGCTGGAGGCGAGGGCGGCGGCGAGCTGCAGCCCCGTCTGCAGGTCGCCCGTCTTCAGAAGGTCCGTGGCGCTCTCCGCAAAAGCTGTAACGTCGGCGCCCGCCAGCACCGCGGGCCGCACCTGCCCACATTGAGGCACTCGCATTCCATTATTCATACACGTGAATTACTTTCTTCCATTCAAATAAAACATGACATATTTTTTTACACAGATTAAGGAACAAAAACAGACCAGCTGCACGAATGAATCGTGCAACTAGAACATACATACCATACATAAATGAATGCAAAAATATCTCCTGAAAAGTTCGGGTAAAATTGTTTCAGATTGACAGATATTGCTATGCTGCACATATCTCACCGTGACGGCGACGCTGGTCCTGACGAAGGCGCCGAGATCATGGGCGACGTCGACGAGGAACGTCACGGCGAAGTTTGCCGCTGCGTCGCCGGGTCCTGACACGAGTCCAACGAGCTCCGACGTCGGGGACGAGCGCAGCAACGCCGGCGCGTCCGTCCCTACCACCCGCCACACCTGCGCGTGGGAGTGTCACCCACACGGGGTTGTTCAAACCGCACGGACGAGTTCCACCGACGCGAGCTAAGCAAGAAATTTCAACTCTCGCAAGTAAGTTCAATCCACGTGGGTTAAATCATCCCACAAATGGGAATTCAATACATTAGTTAATCCCAAACGGAAGTGCGTTCTAACCACACGCATCGACCGCACCATATACACTTCAAATGCAGCCCTCGATGGAAACATGTTAAGTCGGAGACGGCGCGAGCACAGCTAGGTAACTCCCAAACAGAACTAGTTTCATTCGAGTGAACGCAGGTTAGTGAACGCACACGCAGGTTAGTGATAACCTCAGCAAGTAGCTGCAAATCGTCGAATGAAAAGTCACAAAAACGTCGCGTAAATTGAAGGACAAAACTGAAATTCAACATGCTCGGAGGTGCTTTCAACCTACCCTATAGACGAGCCCTGCTGAGGTCAACGTCTCAGGGTTGATCCAACCCGCACATGTGGCCGTGAATGCCGTCGTCATGGCCTCACCTGGTGAGTGGGAGGGGGTGAGTGATAATAAAATCGGGATGAGTCGGGGGTGAGTAGGGAAGAAATGGGATGAGTGGAAGGTGGGTGATGGCAAAACTCGGATGAGTGGGAGGTGAGTTATGGCAAACTGAGGGTGAGTGGTTAGTGAGCGGATGGTGATGAGTATTTATAAGTGGCGAAAGGTTGATGAGTGAGATGTTGGAGAAGTTTCAATTAGAGAGGAGACCAGTGGGACGTGTCTGAGTATTGACAAGCTAAGAACAAATGAGCCTCACAGGCACTAAACTCACTTGCAATTAAATGACGCCGTGGGGTAATTACCCAGTTTTCTAATAATAACAGCAGTTACCTGTGTTAATGTTCAGCAGGGAACAGCAAAATGAGGTAACTCACTGCTCCGTAATACAGATGGTATTTTATTGCTAATTGCATTATGGTGCCGGTAACATGTAGCAAGGTAACAGGTCATCGACTAACATGCAGAAAGGCTAGATACTTGTCTAATATATTCCAGGTAACAGGTAATCAAGTAACGTGTAGGAAGGTACCAGGTGATTAGGTGACATGTAGAAAGATAACAGGTAACAAGTAGGAAGGTGCCAGGTGATTATGTAACGTGTAGCAAGATAACGAGTAACATGTAGGGGAGGCATCAGGTAATCAAGTAACATGTAGGAAGGTAACAGGCAAAATATTGGCATGCTCTCAACAGACCCTGCATGGGAGTGACGGAGCAGTTGCCGCCATAAGGAGGTCGGGTGGTCGCGAACTCGAGCAGCGTGTAGGTTGGGGCGGCCCAGGGGGAGGTTCCTAGGAGGCTGATGCGGAATTGGCTGCCTGGNTATCTTAGCCTGGCAGTTGCTGATGCACCTGTTGGGGAGGAGGGGGGGTATCTTAGCCTGGCAGTTGCTGATGCACCTGTTGGGGAGGAGGGGAGGTATCTTAGCCTGGCAGTTGCTGATGCACCTGTTGGGGAGGAGGGGAGGTATCTTAGCCTGGCAGTTGCTGATGCACCTGTTGGGGAGGAGGGGAGGTATCTTAGCCTGGCAGTTGCTGATGCACCTGTTGGGGAGGAGGGGAGGTATCTTAGCCTGGCAGTTGCTGATGCACCTGGTGGGGAGGAGGGGAATTTCCTTGCGTGATCAACGATTCGTTGTATTGTTCGTTACATATTTTTCTTTTCTTTGGGTTACGGTCTTCATAGTGGGCTTGGTTACCGAGGCTGGATGGTCGGTCTTCTGGAGTTCGTCGTCCGGCTGCAGTTCTGTTGAACGGCTGCCGTCTCATGACATCGTCATGTTTAAATTCGGTTCAGATTTTGAAGTAGTTACTGCAGGACTTTTGATGTCGTCGTGGTTGTAGAAAAAGTTTAATTATTATTTTAGCTAAGTCACGGTCGAGAAAATATAGAGTAGATATCGTTATTCGCTTTCAGTGATTTTCAGAGTATTAAACCGAATATTCCGTGTCAAGCGAGGCGGGCAGTATGGGTTGCAAGTAATAATGCAGTCAGTTCGATGTGTTAGGTGTTGGTGAAAGTGAGGATGTTTTATGGGATTTTGGTTTGTATCAGTGCATGTTTGGCTATTTCAGTGTATTTTCATTCTGTATTATGAGTTTCATGGTCGATTGTTGTTACATTTTTACTAGACTTAATATGTCGTACTTCCGGCACGGATAGTTGCGGCCATTATCATGCGTTTTTGGTGGCCACTGAAGCACTTCTGTTGCTATGTGTCGATGCATTGTGTGTAGGTGCGGCCGTAGGTTGCTAGCTCAGAGTAGGATTGTGTAGTGGCGGAGCATAGGTGAGTTAGGTTTCATTCAAATTTATAGCACTTGTAGCCAATGAGGATGTGAGTGTATTTTAATAACATGGGGATTGCCTTCTAATTTTATTACTTTTCAAATGTGAGTCCAGAACTATAGTCAATAATTTCTCCCGAAGTATTTCTGCCTACGCCTTTGTTTGGGCAGAAGCGTCGTCTATTCCTACGAAAAATAAACAGTTGTACCGTCGCAAAGTCGTTAGCGCGTTCAAGTAACTGAAAGACGGCTGGAAAATTACAGGTCTGTCAGTTTGAATTTTGGGCTCGATTTCTGAAGTTGTATTCTGCACGAATGAATTATCCGGCGATCAAATTTAGTTTACTTTCAGGTTGAAGTGGTTTGAGGGATGATGATGGATGAGGATGCTGTCAGCCAGATGAACGTGGTCGTGAAGAAGGTCAAATGTATACCTCGTTGGAAGATTCGAGTTGGGCAATTTCTCGTTTAACTCTTGGTGTTCATGCATTTCTCTGCACCTGCTGATGAATCTTTTGTAGTCTCTCTAAAAACGAAGCAGACGTTGTGAAGAAATGTATACTAACCTTATAGTTATTGGCGGTGGATCCCCAGGCACGATCTGCACCCTGTGCTGGGCCACGCTCGACTTACGCGGAGTGCGTACCTCCACCTCCAGGACTATCACCGCCAGCAGGGGTGAGTAGTTCGTGTTCAGCTCCAGAGTGCCTGCAATGTTCAAAGACATTATATCATTGATAACTCGGGTGATATTTGAAAAAAAAATATAACTCAGTACTCACTGCAGTGATTGACAGAGAGCGCATTTTCTCGTCGACGAAAACCTAAGGTCACGGACGGACGGACAGACGGACATGGCGAGTACAATAGTGCATTTTTTCCATATATGAGAAAATGCGCTAAAAAGCACGTCGGCAAAATTATATCACCGGAGTAGTTATATTTTGGAAGAAACTTTTATGATCTTTAATCATTAAGTATCATTTGAAATAGATCGTATAGTAAGTTGAAATATCGCTCTAAGAACTATTTGTGATGTAAGTTTGAACGAATGGTTAGTTCAGGTTGACTGATGAATAGAACTTAATGTCCTTGAGCCATAGACCAAATATATCACTGGAAATCATTGAAAGCTGTGATCTGGTTCACAGAATCTTGGCTGTTTTTTATTAGCTTTTCAAGCAACATTATTCGTTCTGTATAATGTGTTCAGATATTAATGGCCAACAAAATTGGAGGCCCCTAGCTTGCAAAGTCATAGGGACATAAGGCTCTCAAAGAACCCTTCGAATTTTAGAATCCCTGTATATTTTTAAACAGAAACCTAATTTAAATGCAACCTTCAGCTCCTATCCCCTTGAAATTGTAAATAGATAGGCATTCCACCTCACGTGTATTTGTTTTTTCTTCCGTCAATTTAGGATTTTATCTTCAATGTGAATTCTAGTTTTCTAATTGATTCTACTTGTCTTATAGGTATTACTATTGAACTGACGATGGAGCTGGACTCCAAAACGTTTCCATTCTTAAGAAATGGTGAATTTTTTGGCTGTCTTCTTTGCTTTGAAATTCTTGATAAACCAACCTCTGGTATTGGGTTGATAACCAACCTCTCTTTGCAAATTCTTGATAAACCAGCCTCTGGTATTGGGTTGATAACCAGCCTCTCTTTGCAAATTCTTGATAAACCAACCTCTGGTATTGGGAACGTTCAGACGACCTGGTCCCGTCCCGAAACAGCCGCCCTTGTCCGTCATGACGGTGATGTTCATGAGTGTTGTTGGTATCTCGATGATGGGTGCAACGCTAGGGTCCGGTCGAGGTTCACCTTCACGGTAGCAAGACCACACGAACCTCCACTGACTCTTAGACGCTTCACTTGAGTCGTCTGGATCCTGGAATGTTTTTATTGCCATAAAATCGTGTACCTCTTGCATTATGTTCCTGATATTCAAATATTAGAACCAGATTAGTTGTTTCCTTTTTATTTTGATGGTTTTTTGCAAGCGATTTATTTCGATGTTTTTTTTTGCAAGATTACTCATTAAATTATTTGCAAACCATTTCGAGTTTTTTTCCCCCATCGTTATGATAATGAATGACACTAAATTGTGTTCGTATACATATAATATGGTATATATGAACTTTATACGTTCATTGTTAATGGGAGCGTAATTTCAGTTTTGGAAATTATTTTTCTTATTTTTTTCGAGAACTGAAAAATACAATAATATTCTGACCGCCCAATTTCATATTTGAAGTTATATAATGTTGTGACTATTTCTTCGTGCTGTAGCAGATTGAAATTACATTATCACTGCAATGGCTTCAACGCACCAAACGCATTTCAGCTTGACATATGAGGTAGGCTTACAAATTGTTTTGGTAGATACGCATATGAGGTAGATTTCATACGCATATGAGGTATGAGGTAGATTTCATTCGCATATGAGGTAGATTTCATACGCATATGAGGTATGAGGTAGATTTCATACGCATATGAGGTAGATTTCATGGTAAAATAACAGCAAGTGTCACGTTTGTACCGTAGACTGAGAGACGATGTCGACCGTGTAAGGTTTACTGTAGCCCACAACACGCTGGGAGCCGCTTCTGAAGCTCAGTAGAAGCGGTCGAGACTTAACGTAGATGTAAGACGAAGTAGTGCGGTAGATCTGAGGAAACGAAATGTTGAAAAATTAATTCTGAATCTCATAGAAAATTTTGTTTCTCTGCTTGAAATTTAGTTCATATATATAACATTTTTCCGTTGGACGCGTTTGAAAATGTTTTTCATTGACAAAATATAATAACAAATCTCTTTGAGAAGCAGATTTTAAATTTTTATATTTATATATAAGCAATATTATTGATATAGAGTAGGCTACCGATAGAGACCACTGATGACAAATACCCGCCTAAATTAAATTGATACCTTAGTGAAAGCTTCGGACTTGACAACTAATTTTCAGTGCGAATGATATGAAGATAAGGTATTGGCATAATTATATAGGTTTAGTTGAGTCCTAGAGTGTGGAGTAAGAGTGGAACGCTACGTAGCCTATCATATTTTATTTTATTTACATCACCAATAAACGTGGTAACACAGATATCAATTCAATTAGCCAAACAGGAGGTGATATCATATTTTCTTGATATAACACAATATCAAAGTTGCATATCAATAGACGTAGTAACTAAATTGAAATTGAAGATTATGATGATTGCCTCCTATTACAAGTTAACAAAAGCGACAAACCTGAGTTATTTATCAGAAAATGGCACTTCACCTCGGGCATGTCGATCATTGTAACGGTGAGTGAAACATTATAGATTATGTCGGTGGCGAGAGAGAAGGCCGGGAACACCACGCTGCGGAGAAATACGCTTGGATCGTTGCTAAGCGAAGCATTGAGTTGGTAGTTGATGTATGTGTCGACGAGAGCGTCTCGCAGGCCAATCCGGGACAGCGACCATGTGTAGTTAGCACGAGAAGAGTACTGGCCTGCGAATAGAAAAAGCATTTTCATTGTAAAGACAGAAACCTAATGAAGTCTTTCCGAAACTGTAAATGGACGGAAGATGCAAATCAATTAAATAAACGATGCGACGGCACTAAAAAAATCACTATCAGAATCAGAAGGAATAAACTGAGTGGTGCTTCCGTGGCATCATTATTTGGTCTATTTTTAAATTATCTACAGACCATTAGACGGTCACTGTATTTCCGCATATCCCTCTTGATTTAGTTCCAGTAACGGTCTATAATCAACGCTGACACCGCTATTATCTTACAAATTCTACACATTGTTTTCTTTAAAATGTTGCTTTTGATACGTGAATTTTAGCTCTATTGTATTACATTCTGCCTATTGAAGTTGGTATTACCAATCTTTATGAACATTGCGCGAAGTTCATTTACACAACGGTTGGATGATTTGGTCTTATAGGAAATTTAATTGGCAAGATGTGGCTTTTAAATAATGTTGAAGATATCGCGTTCTGCTAGAGATTTTTTAACGGCTGAAGTTTGTGTGCTGCTTGTGACACGAGTCAATTATTATCTTACGATTTAACATGCGTTAGATAGTGGTTGACCTCCAATTTATCCGTTTTTATGTTTCCACTTTTATAATGAGCAACATATAATGTTGTTTCCTTAAGATTTTGCACGCACTAGATGTCGATGTTACAGGGCTTATATAATGTCGCCTAAAGATGTTCAGTGCCATGGGGTTGTAGCGTTCTATCATTGCAGGGGCAACACTGCTGCTGATTTTGGTAATTACATCCCAGTCAAAATTTAGAGTCAGCTCTCGGTCGCCTTTCGGTTTCCACTCTCGCCTTAGAGATGAATCAAGCACGAAATGACAGCCGCCTGTATTCAGCCTCTAAATAGGAGCTACTTTGGGTAGTTTCATGGTAAATATCAGGATCAATGATCAGGGGCAGGGTGGCCCAGTGGTTATAATTCAGAGTACCAAGATTGGAGCAGAGAGGTGCGGGTTCGAACCCAGCTCTGTGCGCCAGTTTCTGGTCAGTGTCGGCGAGGAGGCCGGCGCGGTTAAGCACAGCAGAAGTATAGCAGTGAGTTGCGAGTTCGAGACCGCAAAATGCTATGAATGTTCTGCGATGTTAAGAATCGGTGACAGGCCTACGGCGTAATAAGAGCTGAAACCGTTATTATTATTATTTATTTATTAATGACACACGAAATCAGCGGCTGGTCAGGCTGCCATTTGCTTATCCTGCTCAGTAGCTGGCATGAGTTCTTAGCGTGAGCGTGACAATTAGTCTCTGCCTCAGTCCTGACGCTGCATGTTCATTGTGCATGGGTACGCATTTATCAACACGCGAGTGTTTCAACACTTCTGCATTGCGTGTACGTCAACGTGCTTGCGTGGCGTTATCTTCAACACGCTTGCATCGAGTGGGTGTTGCTCATGCGAGAGTTGCGTGAGATTCAACATGCGAGCAATTAATGGGTGTCTGTTAATGCGCGTGTTTTGCGTGCACACAGAAAAATACGTGGGCACTGCGTTATCTTCAACACGCTTGCGTTACTTTTATGTCAATAGGGTTGTTACTATTATCCGTCAACATTTAACGCGAACATTGTTTTTCTGTTAACACGCTTGCGATTATCGAATATGTGCAGCAACACGCGTGCATTGTGTTATCTTGAACACGCTTGTGTTACATTTATATCTACATGTGTGCGTCGCGTTCTAGCAACACGCGAGTTTTGTATTTTAGGCAACACGCGCAAATTACTTGTGCACAAATGTGTTCAAAACTCACGCATTCGAGGCAAGACTGCTAAACAACCCCATAATGCTCCCCATTCAAAGGTGGGGTTATGCCCACTACCCCCACCACCCTCGACGCTCAGTAGTTTGGTGCATTTCGTCTCGTGCGGGTGATAAGTGAGACATGCTTCTCGTTCCAATCGTGTAACCTTGGTGTGAATTGCGATGTGAGCGAAAAGAAAATAATTGAGTTTCTAAAGGCTGAACATGTTAATTTAGGAATGTTTAGAAACACAACTTCATAAGTGTTAAATGTCCAATGCCTTCTGAAGTAAAGTTCTTTGGCAGTTGGAATACCCTTCATGACGACATTCAAGAACACATCATTGAGCTTCAAGAATCTTGCTTACATTTTTTTGCTGAAATTTTTATTTTGGGGTATATGTTGACATGAGCGTGTTTTTTCAGCTACTCGTGCTCATATACTAGAGGTTTCTGATTGATCAAACAAGACATCAGGATTGTTTTGGGGATTGTGGAACCGAAAGCTTAGATTCGTCAACAGTTGAATTACGTGCTCAAGTTATGTAGCGGCGCCTGGCAGTCTTACCAACCGGTCGGCGAACAACTTGCTGCTGAACACGTTGTTTCAACAGGGTTACAAAGCGTATTCGGAAGCATTCCGCTTCGGAAGGTGTACGTTTCCGTTATTTTGAACTTTATTCGAAGTGAAATTGAAGTATTATTTTGAATTGGATTAAAATTTAGCCTTGTCTTAAAATTGGGTCTTGTATATACACTAGGCTGTTGCTTGTGAATGTTGTAGGAGAACTTTGGGTTTGAAGACTGATTACTGCGCGAAAATGCTTGGTACTGGTGTATATGTGATGGAATGTTTGGTTCTTATTGCAAGTGGGAGAAGTTTTTACTGGTGAATTGGAAGAAAATTTCTTGACTTGTTGAATGCAAGATAATGTTTGGTACTGATGAATGTCAGAAAAATGGTACTGGTGAATATGAGACTAGTGAGAGAATATTTGATACTGGTCAATGTGAAAAGTAGTTTTGGGCGTATGCATTTTGAGAATATTAGATACACAGGATTGGGAAGAATTGCATTACCGAGAACAATTCACTATATTTTAGGTAGTTCATACCTGGAATCACAGGTATTAGCTACTATATAGTAGATTGAATCTGCGCTGTGATTATATGGGTAGAATTGAGCCCTGTAGATACAATAGGCTGTTTGCAAATATTTTGGAATAATTTCGAGGACTGATTTCAAGCGATTATCGCGGGAGAATGCTCAACAGTATATGTGAATATACTGTTATATGAGGGATATATAACAGTTTATATACGCCAGTATGGTGCTGGCGAATATGAGGGAAGGTTTAATACTGGTTAAGGTGAATGTTTTGCTCTGCCGTATGTGTAAAATGTTTAGTACCGCAATTGGTAGGAGTGTTTCATACGGATGAATGGTAAAATGTTTCGTACATGGATAATGTGAGATAATATTGAGCGGTGTTGAATATCTTTATATAGCGGTTTCAGGGTTTATTAGGCCGTAGGCCTGTCGCCAATTCTTAACATTGCAGAACCTCCACAGCTTGTTGCGGGCTTTAACTCGCAACTCACTGCTTCTATTTTTTCTTTGTTTAACCGCCTGGCCTCCTTGCCGATTCTGACCAGAAACTGGCGCACAGAGCTGGGATCGAACCCGCGCCTCTCTGCGCCAATCTCGGTACTCTGAACTTTAACCATTGGGCCACCCTGCCCAGTAATGTTGGACCATTGGACCACCCATTGGAGAATGTTTTTTGTGGAGTGCTTGTGAATGTCGGAGAATGTTTGGTTTTGAGCAATGTGTGAGAATGTTGAGTGCTGGTGAATATTGTAGATTATGTTGTTTGGACAATTGGAAGACTCTTGCATTCTGGTTAATATTAGAGAAAGTTGTGGGTAATGTGGAGAGTCGGGTTAAATGTTGTATTAACTGAGATTATTCCCGGTTCAAACTAGTGTTTACTTGCCATTTGCTTCATTAATTGTGCCTCGGTGAAACATGTCTAGTCTGCTCATATATATAGCGTACAGCGATTCAAATGCCCCTCCCTTCCCCCAGCATAAGGGGGTAAGTGAGGGGGCATTTTTTAACGCACTTTTCAGATTCGGCCATGTCTGTCCCGAACGTATCAGGTACCAAATTAATAAGCGCACCCCGCACTCGCCCCACGGTTGTCAGGGAATAGACCGGTTTCTAATCAGGCGATAATTTCCCTCGTACCTAAAACGGACATTGAGCCGCTAATTTACGCGCTAGGCGATCTTGGGGCGTCCTTGTACCAGCGGCTGATAAAAATCAAATTTTTGATACGGATGGGCTCGATGGGCCTGATGCGCATACAACGGCAAGATGTTGTTGCTACATGATATTTAAAGCGAAGAGCTTCATGTGGTTGCCTCAGTGTTTTAAATGGCTATATAATAAGATCATAGAACGTCACGTGGGCCAAATGTGTTTATCCAGGATTTCGAAGAAAAGACTGGATGACCCAGGAGGTGACTATGATAAGAAGTTAACACTGAATAGTCATAAGACAGATTGATGTAGGGCCAAATGGTGTTATGCGGGCTATGTGTTGTAGCTAAATGGTGATAGGTGGGCTTGTTGTAGCTAAATGTGCTTGGAGGGCAAGATGTTGTGGCTTAATGCTGTAAGGAGGGCTAGATGCTGTGGCTAAATGCTGTTAGGAGGGATTGATGCTGTCGTAAAATGTGCTAGGAGGGCTATATGCAGCGACTAAATGATATTAGGAGGGCTAAATGTTGTCGCTAGATGGTGTTAGGAGGGCTAGACGTTGTGACCAAATGGAGTGAAGAGGGCTAAATTTTGTCGATAAATGGTGTTAAGAGGGTAAGATGTTGTTAAGTGGCATTGGGAGGGCAAAATGATGTCGCTAAATGGTGCTTGGAGTGCCAAATGTTGTCGCTGATTGGTTTCAGGACACCTAGAAGTGGTTTGTTGCTTGCCTCTGGAGGTTGAATGTCTGAATTATGCACTCCATCTTGGTCCAGCACCCGATCATTATTGAGCATTATAGTTATGAGCCTAGTAGACTCATTTATTCATCCTGTCACATTGCGACCTCGTGAGGCAGGTGTAATAGGGTTCAATATGAAGACACTTCATCGTTTGAGAATTCAGGATACCTTTAAGATTAAACAATACCTCCAAAGACATATTAATACCGTAAACGTACAGTTGAGGGTAACGCTGGCCTCCACGACGACCTGCTGACCGACGCTTGTGACCAGAGGATCCTCGACGTCCCTGCCTCTCCCGAACAGCCACACGGTCGGGTACTTGCACTCGGCCCGAGTGATGGCTACCTAAAGATTGGGCGTTTGGTGTGTTACGGTTCGTGTCACGAATGGTTATTTCATTATTGTATTATGCAATTATTGGACAGTAACAACTTTGATTTACTGACAGATACACTATGAGGCTAACCCTGTACACAGTAGGAATATATTACACCGTTATTTTTATTTTGAGAAGCCAAGTTAAACCAAAATTCAGATAAGAATTGATTGCATATAACAGAGTTTATATTGTTTGGTTGGCTCACCTGAGAGGCAGCGAATGAGCGCGACACCCAGTTAAAAAGTGAGGCTCTGACCGTATACGACCCTTCCTTGTCATAGTACTCAGTGAAGTTGACGTAATTTGACAACGCTTGCTCGAAAAAGTCATAATTGAGGTCGACGAAGTTTTGAGACCTGAAGATTAGGGGGCAAACTGAGGCGCCATAAAGTTGAGTCGAGTTCTGAAGATTTATCAGTACGCAGGTGGTCGGCGTTGGGTTTCTCAAAACTAAGCTGAAAGTGACGTTGCTCTGTGCTTTCTGCGGACCATTGTTTGTAAACTGCGTTAATGACGCCGGTGTCAACATCTCCACAACTAGACGGTCGGATGCGTTTACCACCCCGTTGGACACTGTGCACGTCACTGTTACGTTGCCAGGCTCGTAGTATTTCTGCATGACCTGCGCTTCGGTTGTGGTTACAAACTCTTTGTTGCCACCCACGTCGAAAATCCACACGTAATTCAAGTTTGTACCTCGGGTGATGTTTGCTGAAATGACCAGCTTTCTGTCCAGGTTATACTTGTTACTTCTCTCGCCAGTGCCTGAGAATATTCTTCCTGAGTACAGATCGATGCTGTAGTGACTGAAAGATACGCCCTCGAGAGGCTCAATAACGTAAATTATTGCATCAGCAGTAGCGGAAGAAAGTGCGTTGACGGCGGAACCTCTGATCAAGAATGTTCCAGTCGTGTTGTATACCCCTGTGAAATTTTTACGAAACTCCGCGCCACCGTATTTCAGGTCCAAGGTTCCATCGCCATAGCTCACCACAAATGAAATATTTGAACCTGAAGCTACTTCTAGGTTGACGGTGAAAGAGTCTCCTATTTGGGTGATGTTCTTTGATAGTTTCATCGTGATACCCGTAATGCTCTCAACCATCGTGAGGGTGGTGAAGGTAGAAATATTGGACACTTCATTTTGGCAAATCACTCGCGTGATGTAATCTCTTGTCTGCAGTGAAGAGAGGTTAAATAGTACCTGCCTAGTAGAATTGGGCGAGATCAATGGGAAGTATTTCTGAGGAGTTACATTACCGGCCACGTTGAAGGTGCATGTAACTCCTATGAAAAGTATGGGTGAACTCAACGTAATGACGTAGTTACCGGCTGGTAGGGCAACCATTGCGGGGGTATCTATAATTAAATTCTGCAGGTCGTTCCTGACGGTCAATACGCTATTGCAGGAAACGTTAACGCTGCTGACGTTGTTGAAAATGTAAGCTCTGACGCTATAGTTGCCTGGGTTAGCATATTTGTGAGTCATTGTGTTAAATGGCGGCGTTGAAAACGTGTTCACTGCACCGTCGCCATAGTCAATAGTGATGGTAGCGTTTGCACGTGAAGTTAAATTGAGTTGAAGTCTAACTTCCTCATTCACCAGCAATTTGGTTTTCACTGCTGTGATTTGACCTCCGCCGATTGCTTCTTGCGTGGTGATGTTCTCTATCAGAGTCACGTCACTTACTGCATTCATTAGAATAAAGGTTATTTTCGCAGACACCATCGTAATGTTGTATCTGTGCGTGAAGACGAAAGACTGTTGCTGGTTTGAGTTGTTGATGCCAAGGTTGAATGTTTGCCCATCACCCATGTCTCTGATCAACGTCAGATTGTGGTTTGCATACCTGTAGCCTGTCATGTTGGGAGGAATCAGAGATTTGAAAACATTGCTAAGGACAACATATCTTACTTGTCCACACATATGAAAAGTCGAAAGATTCATAAGATTTAAAAATATCTCTAAAAATACTGCTCATGTGTCGACTATCTATCAGATAACGGAGGAAAGTTTAGCATTAACCATTGAAACGAAATTTGACTTATTGTCATTGTTGTCCGAAAGAAGTATCAAACACCCGAGACGAAACTACCTTTTTTCTGCTAAAAATTTCATGCCTCTAATGATTGTATCTGAGGAACTTTTTCTGTAATAATTAATCCATAATTACTATATAAAAAGTGTCTCAGACCACAAATTTGCAGCAAAGGATTCAAGCGCATCGTACGAAGTACCCTCGACGCGAAAATATAATTTGAATTTGTGAATCATGATTACACGAACTGTTTTCCACCATCAAATTTAGGTTGAAAAACAACAAATAAATGAATATACTGATTAGGGTTAACTTAAACAGCACGAAAATGTAATAAATAATTAAAAATGGAATATTTCTCGGAAAACTCACCAGTGAAAGTAAGGGTAGCGTTGACAATGCCTGGAGGCACGACAACCATAGAGGGCGTGACGGTGAGCTGCACGTCACTGAGAGGCCTGACGAGCGTAACTACCAGCGAACTGGAGGAAATAGGGCCGCCACTGGCCTTCCAGCACCAAGCCTCCACCGTTGCCTCACCTTCCCGCTGAATATAAGAATTTCACACGAGAAATAATTTCAAGCGCGTCATTGCACGTAGAAATATGGTGGATTGGTAATGATGAAAAATAATTTTAGGATCATGATCCAGTGAAATTGTTCATCGATGTGGAATCATTATGAAAAATAAATGCTCTTTTAAATTTCAAAAATTATCCAATTATTAAGATTGAATTGCTACAGGTTTTCCAACAGCAATTAAATTTAGGTAGTTAACATGCATATCATTAAAATTTTGAAAAAATGACAAATAAGGAGCGAGGACACTATTATTGGTTCTTATTCCTGAAACACTGGAATTTGACTAAATCTTCCGAACGCATAATAGGCTTATCATTCAAGTTAACTCCTGAAAAGTCACTTTGAATAAAAACTCGCTTCTCTTGCCATTGTGACAGTCAATCATTTTAGCAGTAAATCTCCACCAATAATACTAGTTAGTCTATCATTTCTGTCGAGCCGAAACTACACCGTAATTCCGATCTGCGACGCCAATCAAAACATTCCACTGAACATCAAGTGTGAAGTCGAACTCTTTGCAATTAGCACGAAGTTCATGAATAACTAAAATGAAGCTCACCTCCAAGGCGTAGGTATGATGTAGGGATTGATTCGAGGCAATAAGGTCCACATTAACGTTGGGGCTGTTGTCCCCGAATGTTACATTGCACTGCGTGGTTTGATTGGTTTCTGAGAAATTTGACGCGATTTGGAACGAGCAAGATTGGTTGGTGGGCAAGATTGAAGATTGAGAGGATATTGTGACCAAATTTAAGGGTGTAACTCTATCAGTAGTCAAAGAGTCTTGCGTTGAAGGGACAGGCTCCAAACGAGTGGTGGTGGGTAGCTTAGTCGAAGAGGAATGTAAAGTCGACGCGATTTGAGAAGTTGGTTCCTCAGTGGTTGATGCCTCACTCGATCCCTTCCTGATGGATGCAGTAGAAGTTGGGCTTACGGACGAGGAAGGATAAGGGGAAGAGGTTGTGGTTGTGGTGGAAGTGGAGAACGAGTTATAAACATTCTGTTGAGGGACAGTGACCTGATTTTCTATCTCGTAATAATTTTTAGCTGTTGTAGCCCGAGTTGCAGCCAGTTCAGTTATGGCTGCCGTGGGAGGGTCTAACTTCTTGGTGGTTGTTGTAGTTCGAGGAGTTGTGGCCGCAGTTGTATTGGCGACGCCTGTCGTGTTTGTGTTGGTAGGTGTTGGTATCGTCTCATTAGCAGCACTTGTTGTTATTGCAACATTTGTTGGCTCAGAAACATTAAAGTGCATTGTGCTTATTGTCGCATTAAATGTTGTGTTGGTGTAATTACTTTCATGAGATTTCTGCGTTGTGCGAACAGTTACGTCAGAGGAGGTTGATGATGAATTTGTTACAGGTGATGTTTCTGTTGAGGTAACCATTGTAGCATTCGTAGTTGAAACATCTTTTGTATTCGTTTCAACCGCTGTTGTAGCCGAAGTGCCGGTTGTGAAATCATTCATTGTTGAAACGTTTCTTTGGGTCGCTGCTTCTGTAATAGGCTCGGTGATAGTTCCCTTAGTTATTGTTCGAGCATCTGTCGTTGAAGTAGCAGTTGATATCTCAACTGAAGGCTTAGCATTTGTTGTGGAAACAATGGTGGTTTCAGCAACTGTTGGTGTTAAAGCAGTTGCAGTTGTAGAAACATTGACCGAAGTATTAATTGTTGCGGTTGATTCATCAACAGTTGTCGGAGAATCAGTTTGTGGAACAGCGTTTGTCGTGTTGGCATCAGTTGAGTTATCATTAAATAGAATAGCTGTTGTTAAAACAGTAGTCGTTGGAATGGATGCCGCTATTGTTGTATCATCAGTGGTTGGAGCAGCGTCAGAGGAATTGCTTGCTATTGACGTCGTCTGGGATGTTCCAGAAGACATGCGACTGGTCAACACCAGAGCCAGCCACGCCGTCACAAGCCATACGTGTCCTGCAACGACACCATCAATTCCATGAATAACATGTATGTTGAAATTACATTGAATAAAACAGCTAAATATCACCAATTACTCGTACGTTAAGGCAGTCACGCTCGGTAAAAATCGGTAGCATCAAGTTACAACCAATTAGTAACATCAAGACTTTCCTCGAACGCTACCGCTGCCGGAAGTTATTTTAGAAGCTTTATAGTCTAATCTGAAGGTTTTTTATTCAAGTACCAAATGCCTGAATCACTCAGTAATTGAAACTAAGTTATCTCTCCGGTGGTCACCAGTTATATATATTGGCATGGTTCACCTCATTCCTATGTTTGCATGCCTTTGGTGACAAATTTATTTCGTGGTATTTGCTTCCTCGGTTTTTTCTTATATTGAACTTTACCTTAAATTGAATTATACCTTAGGGCGGACCTAAGTAACTCCCGCATTCAGATTATCTTGGATAGTGATGACTGCTTCTTACTATTTTTCCCATATACAGCATGCAGCATGAATAACTCAATTAAAACAAAACTGGGTCTTTTTGTGAGTATTCATATGTTACTGGTTTCGTGTTTTTCATTAATGCTTGATAATTAAACGATGCCAACATTAAATTTTTTAACTGCATCCAGTTTTACTGGAAGAAATTAAGCAATTTTACGTTAATGCAAGTCACATTATTGTGCTAGATGTGGGTTTTCTGCATCAGTACTGTTTTTTTCCTCTCTCAAGTATCACGTATATGCCTTGTAAACATACAAGCAACGTCATACTAGTATTCTTGTGGCATAATTAGTAAATAATTTATATCTATTTATTTTTCAATAGGTGCAGACATAAATATGAAAATTTAACGCCAAGTGAGAATAAAATCCGCTCCAATAGCTGACAATGAAATATCAAATATTCACACCCAGAATTTCCAGAATTTCATCTTGAGGCCCTACAAGTCACTCCTGCGTCGCTTTAATATGCTGCGGCGCATAAGGCCGATAAACTCTACAAGTAAATAATTAAATGAAAGTGAACTGTTTCAAGCTAGCAGATTTAGAGTAATGGCTAATGATTAGGAATATCCAAAACTGACAAACACCTTAGAATAACATAATATTATATTGTTGGGTATTGGTGAATTTAGTATTGGGTTGAGAATTGGATGAGGTAGGAAAATTATCAATTACTGTAAAACGTGGCAGTGCGTTAAGTAAAGGAGTCGATTTAGGTGAAACTTGTGAACCGGAAGATGCGCGGCATATTCAGCATTTAAGTACTAATATCGAGTTAGGCTATGCGTCGAATTTATATCTGTATTTTTGACGGCGCTATTGAATTTATGATCAAGACTCCAACTATCAACACTGGAGTAACGTTTCTCAATCATCATGTTGTCTCTGAGATACATTTCTGGTAAATTATAGTGCCATTTCTGAGTTTCATTACCTAAAGGTGGTATTTATCTAACTCTACGCGTTCTTGCTACTCACTATGCTAGAGCAAGTGTTCTATCTACTCACCGTGCTAGTCCAGGTGCTTTTCAAACTCACTATGCTAGAGCAAGTGTTCTATCTACTCACCGTGCTAGTCCAGGTGCTTTTCAAACTCACTATCCTAGAGCAAGTGTTCTATCTACTCACCGTGCTAGCACAGGTGCTTTTCAAACTCACTATACTAGAGCAAGTGCTCTATCTACCCACCGTGTTAGCACAGGTGCTTTTCAAACTCACTATGCTAGAGCAAGTGCTCTATCTACTCACCGTGCTAGAGCGAGAGGCATTTGCAAATACCAACGTATAGGTGATCTAATGCCTCCAGCCTGCCTCTCAATAAAACGTAGCGAGGAGCATTACTTTTGCCCTTCTTTACCAAGACGTCATGAGACTTGGACTTTAAAAATGTTGAACGTTTTATCAGGAAACTCAATATAACTATTTTTCGCAGCTGCACTTTTTTTCTTTACTAATTGCTGTTGCGGCCTAATTTGTATGTCATCATGGCATTCAATGCATCGTCCCGAAATAAAATAATTGTTTTTTGCGCATTTTCTCATTTATGGGAGAAATTCCCTATTGTGCTCGCCATATCCGTCCGTCCGTCTGTCTCTCTGTCCGTCCGTGACTTCACGTTTTCGTCGACGAGAAAATGCGCTCTCTGTCACTCACTGCAGTGATCGAGTACTGAGTTATATTTTTTTTTCATCGGTCATCCGCTTGCTCCATTTAATTTTATTTACGTTCCTCTGATAAGCTGCGCCCCAAAACACTTTTGATGGAACAATGTTATAGAATTGTACTCACCAAATGAAGGAGTTTTCTTCATTTTCACAGCTCGGAAATTTCCTCCAAGGAGGAAATAATTATTTATTTCCGACAGAAAACGCTTTGTTAGCCACACCTGGCCATACACCAAGCGAGTGGTCGCTTAAATATATTTCTATTTATCAAGTGACGGATTGTAAAGCTGTAAAAATAAAAAGATGTAATTTAAAAGATGTAAAGTAATGTTCAATTTCAATCCGATGACCAAAGACAATGAAATTCCTGATTACAATTAGAATTATACAAAGTCAGTTTTATGGCAATTAAATACTAAATTTAAAATAGGCTCACAACGTTGGTCTCTGAACGCATAAATTGAAGACATCATTTCCCTTCTATTCGTGGAACGTGTGCATTGCAAAAATTGTATGTTTCAGCATACAATTGCACTGCCACATTGTATGCTGTTGCATCCAATTGCACTGCCACATTGTATGCTGCTGCATTTAATTGCACGTAAAATGACAACAGTTTGGCCTGGGAGCACAGCTTTCCACGACCAACGCCAGCGAAAGAATGACTTCCCTCGAACAAAGGAAGCCTATTTAACGATTATATATTTGTTTACGAACAGATTTTCGATAAGGCTTGACTTTAGATCGCTTGATTGGTTGCACCTGCTCAGGCGAAGCAAGTTAATCTGCCACTAAACACGCGAGAAATGTTGGCAAAATAGATGGTATGTGATCTTGAACAGGGTTGGTTAGAGAGATGCAGTTGAGGGAGTTGATTGTACTGATTAATGGAGGTAATGATCATATGAATGGGTAATGATGGGATGGTTGATATTGGATGAAGTAAGTAATGATGGAGATGATTGAGTGGATGAAGAGGTAGCTATAGGGATGATCGATGGAATTAAAAAAGTAATGATGGGATGATTAAAGTTAAATTTGAGCGTTGTTTTCGTTTTCATTATATTGATTTACTATTGATCAATACCTGCTATCATTTAGTCAGGTCTCGTCCGTATAGCGTCACGGGTTTTCCTGGGAGTATATGTGAGCGATTACTCGACTTCTCGTTATATAGGCAACGGCAAAGATATACAAAACGAGCATTGCACTGAAACACTTATACCATAAATATAAAACTGAGAATCAAGTGCCCATTGATGTACCTTCGTATGGTTTTTCCTCCGGTCAGCTATCCATAGGAATATACAGTGGCTCGCTAAAGTATAGGAAACATTGCAATTTTTTTCATATCTCAAGTTAGAGTGCAATATTTTTTATAATATTTGGTCAGTATATTGCTAATGGTGCTAGAAACATTATATAGAAAGTATATTGAAAGTATGCGTTGTTTAGATTTTATTCAACAAATAGAAAAATTAACCCACGCAAAAGTATTGGATACATGTTCAAAAATAAACAAAAATAAATTTTTTGATGTACTCAAAATTCGCTTTTCACTTCAGACGTTCCACTAACATCATAACGTTATCTAATTGACCAATCAGGCAGTTATATAATTATATAGACACAATTATAATTGTGTCTATATAATTATAATTAATTATAATTATTCTTGTTCATCGTTTAAATCTAATTTTAAATGCCTAAAAATCGAGAGTTGGCGACAGGCTTGCGTCATGTCACAACACGAGAATTGTCGTGCATGAATTTTCGACAGATTGTCAAAAGAAACGGAAGGGGTATCTAATAATATCCAAAGAGCCTGATCTATCATTGAGTACAGTTGGAAATATCACCAGGAAGCAATCACCCTGATGATATCATCCGAGCATGCTGTTGCTAACCTTCCAAGACCTGGTCGTCTAAGGAAACTATAAAGGGCGGTAATGCAAGGTGGATTAACAGAAAGGTACAGAAGAACCCGTTTGTTACTCGCGGTGAAATTAAAAGCGACCTGGAGGAATCTTGGATTGATGTAGAGAAGGACATCAGCAGAGCTCTAAATAGTACTGGTCCTATGTCGAGATCCTCACGAAAGATTCCTCTGTTGAAGTACCGACACGTGAAAACCACAAGATTTGGGAAATAAGACAAAATCCTGGTCGGACGAAACAAAAATCGAACTTGTAAAAGGAATTTAATCGAACTTTGACATAGGACCAGTACGATTTAGAGCTCGAGATAGAGCTTAGGACCAGTACCTTATATCTCACGCGGATCTCTGCAGCAGTATTGTTTACAGCGACCGTACTGCAGTCGGCGACTCGCGTCACCACACAATCTATGTTCAATATCATAAAATAAACTAAAGTCAAAATTACCTACGCTTTATTCCAGGAGAAGGACGATTGATTGCCATTAATCTCGCAGAATTAATTTATTAATTCCGTCGGAATTATTTATTTCCTACTGAAAACGCCCTCTTTGTCACACCTGGCCATATTTCAGGCGAGTGAACGCCTAAAATATATTACTATTTATTAAGTGACTGATTGTTAAGCTGGAAAGTGTAGGGAATTTCTCCCTACGAAAAAGAGTTATTATCTTCTAGAAATTTTCTCATAATGATGTAACAATGATTGAAAACAGTGACGATGATTAAATGATGTTTAAACATTTTTAATTTTATTTCTTCCTCTGTACAAGATGCGGTTACTTCCATCGACGTAATAAAAATTAGCATCCAGATCAACTTAATGGGGGCCGAAACTTAGAGTTTTGAGGAATACATACTGAACAAGGAAATACGTAAAGTTACAACCGAGGGGATTCGTGTACAATACTGTGAGTATTTCAGAATTCCAACATCACTTTAATTTAGAGTAATGTTCACCTTATTACCTAAATCAAAATAAGCGCACGAGATTAAAGTTTACAGGTAGACACATATCCTTAATTTAAAGCACCATAACCTACTTTGAATATCTTGACACTACAGGTAAAGTTGAAGGGTTAGGGTATAGAGTTTAGACTCTAATATAACCCGCCAATCAAAGTAGACTGTTAACTAAGTTGTAATGATAACTTACAGTACTGCTGAAGCACAGGTTAAGTTTTAATAAGCTGAAATTTCCTTAAGGGGAAACAGCCACAAAGTTTGACTGGCCTGCCATGATGTTCCTAACGAAGTGAAAAACGCATGCACAATTTAACTGAAGACAAAAACGCAGCAGGGTTTTGTGCACAACAACTAAGGACTTTAAATGAATTTCTTATATATAGGAAATTATGGTGCAACACAAAGCATCAAGAAAACTGCCATCGTGTTTGTTCGCTTTAAGATAAGCTATATTCTCTAGAGCCATCCCTCTATTTCTTCTTTTTTTAGAGCTGAGTGAGCTCTGGAGACTCGTCCATGCAGGTAGCCCCCTGACAGAATAGTGCTCAGAATTCGCGCAACTATGGGCAAAAAAGTCCCTCTGTTTAATTAAGACGAGCCCGCTCTACTTCTTCACAATAAGCTTCAGGAAGTTTGAGAGGAAACTTTTCCCAACAAAAGACTTACAGATGTAATTTCTTGGCAGGTGATCTTCAATTGCAATCCAATAACGAAGAGGCAATGAGATTCTTAATTATAGTTAGAATTAAACCAAAGCAGTTATACAACACTCGAATACAAAAATGAAAATGCGCTTGCAACGTTGTTGTGAGCTAACAGGAAAGTTGGTATACACTTAATATTATATATTAAATGTATAGCGACAGCAAGTACTCGTAACTAGGAAACTTGTGTATTGTAACCTACAATTCGGTTCTGGAATGAGCATTTCGAAAAAAAATACTGGCTTCTAGAGAGCACCGGAAATAGAAGGGTTAGGCAGCACTGATCTACGTCTGGCAGGGTCCAAAATCGACAATTATAGGCTTTTCCTGTTTTTATGCTCATCTTAAAGCTGACATCCTGACCTATCCTGGCTATCCAGCAGTACCAAAATCATCTCTGTACGTTGATTTATGCGTTCATGACAGATCCCGAAAGAGTTACCTTTCGTCGAGTCCTTCATAAATCCCTACCGGAAATATTAAGGGAGCCTGAACATATAAACCTGGTCTGACGGGAGTGACGGACTGACTCTGACGGCCTCCAGCTTAGTTCCCCTCGAACTGTCATGAGGAAAGGTTCTCTAGTTCTAGTTCTAGCCATGTAGTCATTATTTACATCGCTGACTCTCTTCTAAGTGAAAGAACACGTAACTTCGCTAACATAGCTACGGGAAGTGCCTATATTTAACGCGGTGCGACCGGCCGGCCGATTGTAGGCTCTGCTGGACATTCCTGAACATCGCACTTATTGTCAATGGTAAACTATCTCCTCCTTCAGTTTTTGAAGCTACAGAATTGAGAGATATACCATTCGATTTACAAAGAAAAGATCTAGATGATGGTCGTAACTTTTTTCACTTTCGTTATAGTTTTTAAAATATTTTGAAAAATTGTGGGGAGGCGGGGGGGAGGGCAAAAATGACCTCCCTACCCACAAAAATCTTAATTTAAAAAAAAGCTACGACCAGTCGATAGATATGGTCTTAACGCATCGAATGATATGCGTCTCGATGTGGTAGCTTGAAAATCCTAGGAGATAGTTTTCTGTGGTACCCCCTTTTTGTCCATTTTCTAAGAATTTTACGTTTTCTTCCATTTTTTCGCAAAATTTACTCAAACAAAAAAGTCTTAGATTTCTGTTTTACACATGTGTACCAAGTTTCAAAGTGATCCGTAAATAAAAAAAACTTTTTCTGGGACCCAGACTCTCCCCGTAAGGACCGAGGTTCGTCTCATGAAGGCAATGGAGTTATGCCTTCAACCCAGTCGGGCTTTTGACCGTTCTAATCTGACACCTCAACTTTATGATGCGAAACTATTCAATCTTTAAATTTCCGAACAACCAAATCCGAATCTTTCATTTAATACTGAGGAAGTTTCAGGTAATACTGAAGAAATTCAAAGAGATTGGCATGGCCTCACTAAGATCACTCTATTATTTTTCTACCGTTGTTGTTACATGATGAAACTCGCATGGGAAAGTAAATAGCATTCAAATAAAATATATACTTCAAATAATATACATTCATAAATGGCCTAAAACAATCGCAGTATTATCATTATAATCGTCCAATACATCCACATACAAGGTCGACACAATGCATTAAAACATATCTTCTTTACGAGTCAAATTAAGTCGTCAGTCATGATGACGAGCAATTGCCGATATAAATGAAGCAACCGGCTCAACTGCCAATACTCTGGTCGAGTTTGGCGCGTTTGCTAAACACGATAGTGAAGGCTGTCGGGTGATCAAATTATTGAATAAGAAGACGTGATACCGCTTTGGAAAGATATCGAGAAATTTTGTTTCAGTGAGCGGTCGCCATAGCAGGAGACGTATGCAAATTTAAGAGGTCATTAGCAAGCGATTCAGCACGATCCTCACAAGAACAGACATCAAGATGGTCAAATACAGTAAAAACAAAAGGACTATTATATGATCATTATTTGGTAAAACTAGTTGGATAATTACATTAGGTGTATAAGGTCCAATAACAATGGATGGGCGAAGTCAATGACAAGGTCAGGTCGTCAGACGATAAAGAATAGGTCAGGTCTGATAATGTTAGGAAGACGAGGGCAACGTTTATCATCCAATACGGATGATATACATTCTAATAGAGGATGTTAATGGTCCATAGTTATAGGTAGATGATTATTAATAGGAATATATTTGGCGACTCGTATTATGAAACGATGAGGAGTCGTCAAATGGATGGCGATGTCGATCGAAAGCTCGACCCGCTCAGGATGACTTTATTTACACATCGATTCGCAGCCTTCGAACGTAAACTTAAAATAGGTGGGCAATAGACTTGTGATATCTTATGCAAATCATAAATACATACAAACTGAAGGACGACAATTAGGCGAAATTGTTAAGAAGCAGGAGGAACATCCACTGATGCCTAGTAACAGTATTACACATTTACGAAACGCACGAGGTAAAGCAAAAATACGAAATTTTTTGTCGTTTCAGTCAATCATTCACTGCTATGCTCTAGACTCTAATATTTATAAATGAAAAACAATTATATTGACTTAATAAAACGTGAAACGGCTGTATTTACAGCGCAGGAGCTTCAGTAAATGACTAAGCCAGCCATCGTCGCGAGACGGCATTACAAGCACTGAATCACAACGTGACGTGTACACTGTACAGTTTTATCATTCCTGCAATACATTCCATTCGCGTTACTTAATGGCAAGATATACAAAATCATCGAGCTATGAGATTACAATCATTCATGGAGTCTGCTTTTAGTCTGTCTTTCGATAATGTCTTCCTGAAAGGATTCCAGCTAAGACGCTTGTCTCTGTGACCTGAAGCAGAGCTGTTTAAGGAACCGAGTAACTTGGGGTCTCTGATGCGGTGCACGGGACCGAACTGTGTGGAGGAGTCCATCGCCCGATTGCTGGTCCTGGAGTTCGGGAGAGAAGTATCACTAAAACGATTGTTGTTCAGGGAAGAGTCGTTAAATCGGGTGCCGATGGAGCCATACTTGCTGCTGCGGGTGCTGCTGCTGCCGCTGCTGCTCACGCCACTACTTGAGCTCGCGGTTGAGTGCGTCGAGAGATCCTTCAGACTCTTGCACTGTCAAAAGAAAATTTAATTAGACATACCTCAGACTATTGCATTAACGAGAGACTTAGTAACAGATCATCGATAATATAATTGAAAATTAATTAGTCGTTTGCATTGTTGAAGGCTTAGTAGTCACAGTTGAAAAGTTAGTAAAAATATCCTAGGACCTTCATCCAATTTGCGTATTAACTTAACTTAGCTGATGGCAGTAAAAGGGTGCCTGCGGGGGCGACACCAACATCATGGTAGACTCCTGCATCTCGGAATAATATTGTCGAAAGGAATCGGGACAATTGGGACAAGACGAGAAATCCCCGGGAAAAAATGACGGGTTATGGGGCAAAATTTGTCCCGAAATCAACAAATCAAGCGGAACAAGACTTGTGTCCCGGACTTTAAATCTTGTGTACCCGTAATTATGAAACGATACGAGTCAGATCGATATAAAACGAGACGTGACATAACGAGACAATATGTCATAAATATTCAAGGTAAAAAAAAGATATTCCTTACTAGACGAAAAAAAAAAATTCCGAACGTGGGGTTAAGAATATCAAGTTAGCCCCTGATTGTTAATGGGCAATTGACAGTCATGAGCAGATTCGGTGACATTTGGCTGCCAAACTAATTTGGCAGTTGAATTAGTGGGCAGCTTGACTATGTATGGCTGAATATTTAGTGAATGATGTTGTTGCTGTTGAGCTTATATCGCTCATGACGAGAACCATACTACGAGTTCAGTACGCTTATAGCATCATCGCAAGCCTGTGACGCAGTGTCGATCGGGCAGGCACTTAGTAGAATGTGAATAGGCTTTTTTGGGCCATGCAAGATGCCACGAACATGGATAAAAAATCTGAACGAAATTATCTCGCCTGAACGAATCTGAACGAAAAACAGGCGAGACCGATGAAGGCCGAGGTATAAACCCGATCAATAATCGGTGCAAACTTTGTGACGATATTTACAAGGTCAATGATGGCAACACATCGGGCATACGTGGACAGCTTCTTCGTGCCGACTCTGGTTAGTTCTTAGGCTAGAGAAACATAATTCTGGCTAAAACAGAGACCCTGAAATGGCATCAAACGAACTTGAAAACATCTGCCATGAAGATGAGGCTGCACTGAATTTTAAAATTCGAGTCTTAAATGAGAATAGTAGACGCATACGTCGCAAGTTGTGATGTTGTTTAACCGAAGCCAAAGTTTACCCCCAGTGAAGGATTGAAGAAAGTCTCTTATTCCATCAATGATCATTACCTGTAGCCTAGGTACCGCAAATGAGAGTAATTCGTCCCATTCAAGTAGAGAACAAACCACCTTGTGCTCTCTGAACTTGTTTGCTTTATCACACGTTCATTTAATTTTTAAGCAAAGATTGTTAAAAAAAGATAACTCAGTACTCACTGCAGTGAGTGACAGAGAGCGCATTTTCTCGTCGACGAAAACTTGAGGTCACGGACGGACGGACAGACGGACAGACAGACGGACATGGCGAGCACAATAGTGCATTTTTTCTATAAATGAGAAAATGCGCTAAAAAGAAGCATCATTGTTTCCCTGGCAGATGTTTGTTTCGAAAAAACTCGTTGGCTGGAAGTAGGCTCACAACGTGCAGCTACTGGCCGCTCCTCGCTATTGACCTCTGAAGCAGGCAGTAAATTTATTTATTTATAATCATCATTTATTATTAGTTTGCATTATTAGATAATCTGTACACGAGGCCACTAGCCTGGTAATTAGTGACGATTATTACCGACCATAGTTTAAACCGAAAACGAATCAACGCAAAAATTTGCGTCGATTCATACTGCGGAGTCTGGCTATTGATTAGATATGAATTTAATTCTGGCTCTTTAATCTTGCTAGATAGGTAATAGCGATGTCATTTTACATAGTAATATTCCTGCAATGTTGTAAACAGACAAAATGTTGATCAGATAATGAATGAAACAATTCATTATTCTAATTACATATAAAGGTTCAACTATTATGTCTCGTAATGTCTCGATATGTCCCTTTATAAAATATGAAAATTGCACGAAATTTCAAAATTCCTATTCTAACCGGTACGTCTCGTCTCGGTATTGTCCCGGAATTCCCCCATACTGCTGAGAATTATCCCAGTTTTTATTGCTAACCGGGGCAGACCCTGTTGTCTCGTCTCGCCTCGAATAGAAAAAAAGAACCAAATGCAGGAGTCTAAATCATGTTACTTACTTTACTGAGCTGGTGGTAGTAAGGGGGCGCCTGCAAGGGCGATACCACCATCATGTTACTTACTTTACTGAGCTGGTGGTAGTAAGGGGGCGCCTGCAAGGGCGACACGACCATCATGTTACTTACTTTACTGAGCTGGTGGTAGTAAGGGGGCGCCTGCAAGGGAGACACCACCATCATGTGAAGGCAGTCGCCGCTCTCACGTATGGCCGCCACGACGCGGTCGTGCGGCATCCACTTGACGTCCTGGCCGCCGATGGCGACCACGATGTCGTTTTCTTGCAGCCCAGCGCGCTGTTCACAGCAATGACACTTTAATAATACGTTCACTATCCTATCAAATTAAATAGAAGTACTGAATCTTTTTTTATATACATTATCTTTTCTTAAGAGCACCGCAAAGAGAGGAAGCCATTTTTACGGAACGCATTGCATGCACAAGACAAATTATAAGCGAAAAATTCGAAGAGTAAACCCTAAGAATTGATAGGTATCGCTTGTTAAGAATTGACTTATCATTTCCAAAATTTACTTTACAACATAAGGTACAAAAAATTAGGGATAGATAATTAGCGATTCAATTTAAAAAAGATAAAACGTTTTTACCTTAATGTCGCAACAGCATGGATCATGAACTAGGAATCTAAAAGTAGAACACACAATGCTTGACGAACACAACCTATTACCACCCACCTCGGCCAGGCTGCCAGGGTCAACGGCAGCAATTGCGACGGGCGCGTCGCCCCTGACCGAGAACCCCAGACCCTGGCGCTCGGTCTTCTTGAGGAGGATCGGCCGCGGCGCGGTCCACGTCTTCTTGGCCGAGAAGCTGGACACGGGGCCCAGCGCGTGGAATGCGTCGTCTACGCGGTGCCGTGTGAAGTCGGGCGTCGCGAGCGTCAGTTGGATCTTCGTCGAGGCTATCGATGATATAATGCTATTTAGGTTTCTGATAAATTATATATTGCATATATTTATAGATAATTATGATATATTTTATTTGTGCATGTATAGCAGAATTTTCATGTTTATATTTGTTGGATCTTGATAACTCAAGAAGCGCCTCAATGGTGCAGTGATGTCCATTGGATTTAGTAATGGTTCAACAGAAAACGAGTTTGAGTTGCGCCTAACGGTAAAGAGATTTTTTTTAAATGCTCAGTCTAACGCTGTTCGTATCATAAGGTCTTTTAACTACAGTTCCATCAGCAGACAGTGAGTTCAAGCGGCGGGAAATTGGATCGAGCAGTAGAAAATTATCAGATAAAGGGACATTTGTCAGGTTAAGGAAAATTTTATCAAGATGAGGAAAACTCGCGGTCAAAAAGAAAGACACCGAGAGAAATTGTGAAGGAATAGCCTAATTAGTCAGGCTTTTGTGGTTCAAGGAAGGGAAATTGTTTCAATTTATTTGGCTGGGAGAAATTTTCATTTTGATGGAAATCGATTAGGTTAGAACAAATTCGTCAAGTTGAAAAATTAATACCTAAGAAGGTGTAACTAGCAAATAGGTCCAAACTCCGTCACTAAAATAGATATGTTAGTGGCTGTTCGCGCGCCTCAGTCTTAAAATTGAAACGGGTCCAAAATGCATTGATCATTGAGATCAAAGATCACTCATTGAGATCAGCAAGAGGTCATTGGAGCTCAAAGCTTAATGTCAGCAACAAATATAATTATTACATGAGCCTCTGAGTAGGGGAGCACTGGGAACTGAAACCTTTGAAAATTGTTGACCCAAGCAGATAGTTTCACATATCTTGTTTATACTCTCAGTGAAATATTCCTTAGTTCTTATAATATATAGACCTCGTTCTTACTAGAAAATCTATCCATATGAACAAATTAGTACTAGGGAAGATTTTGGATAAACTCACGCATGATGGGAGGAGGATCAAATATGGCCATAAGATCGTTTTGTTCTTCGAAGTCCTGCAGGAGACTGTTGATGGAGGCGTGTCCTGCCCTGAGCACGTCCGTGAGCGCCTGCCGCTTACTCAGGTCACGGCACATGCGCTGTTGACGGAGCGCTTCTTCGTACTGCACTCCTGCTTCACGGCCGTGCGTTAGACCTGCACACACAACGTCATACTTGACTGCTACGTTTAGAGACTTGACTGTTACGTTTAGAGACTTGACTGTTACGTTTAGAGACTTGACTGTTACGTTTAGAGACTTGATTGCTACGTTTAGAGACTTGACTGCTACGTTTAGAGACTTGACTGCTAGGTTTAGTGGGGTTGCCTCCCAGTTACAACTAAGATTTATTTGGCCATAGGTCAAATCGATTAAAGTAAACGAATATAAAATGATGAAATGTGCCCTGATTATAAATGGAATGCAATCTCATGACACTAAAGCGGCTCCAAAATGTCATGCGTTGCCTAAAAGTCAGATAATGTCGACTAACAATAACTTCATTCGAGAAGATAAAGCCACAAAAATGTTCAACATCAACCTCATTCATTGGAGGTTTTTACAACAGCAACGTAATCGGAGACGAATATGACGATGGTTGATTAAATATAATTAAGTGCGAATAAGTGCACATCTATCGTTGATAGGACATAAGTGACCTATCAATGACAGTGAAATCAAAAATTCAAGTACACACGCATTAAGGTTTCTCTGCTTGCGTATAACAAGGTCAGAATCCACTTTAAATTTTTTATGCGTACCTTGAAGCCAGGCAAGGCATAATAGTGTCAATCTCGAGTAAGTTAGGAGGTAAATCGGCCACGATCAACGTTTGTGTTTTGTTATCAAAACAAGACAACTAACCCAAATAAGTTCTCTCTTTAGCATTGGAGGGCATGGTGAAGTCAAGGAAGAGAGTGTCACTTTGACCCTCCTCAGGAGGCTTGTGCAGATACTGCAGTATTTCCTGCGCTCTGCTGCTGAGCCCGACGTCGTCTTCGGGTTCTTGCTGCGCGTCTCCTGTGAAGCAGAGCAGAGCCTCGGCCACATGCTGGTGAGATCGCCCCTTGTAGTACAGGGACTTGATGTGTACCAGAGTGATCCATGACGCGGGGACATATTCACGCACCACCGCCACGTTCATTGCGTCGTACACCTGCGAATGTGGACCTTGGCATCATCGAATACAAGGCACAAATACGTTCCTTGTAGGCATTTTATGACAAGGCACAAATACGTTCCTTGTAGGCATTTTATGACAAGGCACAAATACGTTCCTTGTAGGCATTTTATGACACGGCACAAATACGTTCCTTGTAGGCATTTTATGACACGGCACAAATACGTTCCTTGTAGGCATTTATGTGCAAATATGTTAACGTAACTGTACACCTAGGATATACACCACGACTTGCGGGTGATGGAACGGATTTATACGAGTCAAGGAAATATTCCAGTAGCAATTGATCATCTGTGATGACCTATCAACATTAATTATTTTCAAAAAAAATATTCCTGGATCAACGCGGAGATGATGAAATCGTCGATATTAAACACAAGTTAGTCAGAAAGACTTTAGAAATGATTTTATTCATTTTTAGTCTAGTCGAACTGATGATGGAGCTGGACTCCGAAACGTTTTCAATATTGATATGGTGAATTTTCGTGGCTTTTTTTTTTTTTTTGCTCTTAAATTCCTTGTGAACTTGTGATATAAGCAGACTGATAATATAAGTACGGTACCTAATCATCTGTGATGCATTGTATTCAAGATCATCCGAGGGGAAACTTTTAAAGAATATTCCTGGATCAACGCGGAGATGATTGAAATCATCGATATTAAACACAAGTTAGTCAGAAAGACTTTAGATAAAACATGATCTTATTAGAGCCTCAGGGCGCCAGAGCGTCACAGTAAAGAGCAGCACGAGGAGCAACGATACCGGTACCTCGGGCAGCACGTTTTCAATAGAGAAATGCTGAATTTTTGTGGAGTTTTCTTCGCTTTCAAATTTCTAGTGAATCTGCGCTTGAAGCAATCTAGTGACATTATTACCTCGGTGTACTCGTGCGAGGTGTGCGCCGCCTCCTGCGACAGCTCCAGGAGGCTCTCAGTGGTGTCGTCGCACGTCAGGGCGGCCTTCTCGTGCAGGCACTCTCGCGCCTGGCTCTGGGGGCAGGGGAGTGGTGTTAGGGTGGTGGGGTGTTAGGGTGGTGGGGCGTTAGGGTGGTGGGGCGTTAGGGTGGTGGGGCGTTAGGGTGGTGAGGCGTTAGGGTGGTGGGGCGTTAGGGTGGTGTGGCGTTAGGGTGGTGGTGCGTTAGGGTGGTGGGGCGTTAGGGTGGTGGGGCATTAGGGTGGTGAGGAGTTAGGGTGGTGAGGCGTTAGGGTGGTGAGGCGTTAGGGTGGTGGGGCGTTAGGGTGGTGGGGCGTTAGGGTGAGGGGCGTTAGGGTGGTGAATAATTTTGGTACACAGCGCGCGTTGCGTTCTCAGGGACCGTAGTATCAAAAATAGTTACGAATTCTCAACTCCATCGGCCTATCACTGACCGCTCTTCGAGCTAAACTATAAATGAAGGCACCACGGGTGATTATAGAGTTGTCACACACGTACGACTATGTAGCGTTAGATCGCGATCAGTTGGTCACATTATTGACATTTTGTCAATATTTTCCTAATATCACTAGAACTCTGACGCTCCCTCACCAGCATGAGTTTGATGAGTGCATTAAGGAGCTCGGGGCTGAGGTCTTTAGAAGGGGCGTTGGTGAAAGTGTCGTGGATGTACTTGAGCACCCCGGCACTGCGCAGAAGGCAGTTGACGGCGGAGTCCAGCCCTGAGGCGGTGGTGCGGTCATGTCTTGCACCAAGCTGCGTGTATAGCGCTGCCAGGTTGAACAACACGCACGCCTTCTCGAACGCCACGGTCCTCTGGCAGCTCGGCGTGCCCGTCAGGCTGTCGTACCTGCACGCGTGACAAGCAGCGACATAAATAAAAACGATCAGGGGGATTGCAAGCGACCAGACAAATACGGACGATCAGGGGGAACTTCAAGATAATTATGAAAGATGATCACTAATAAAAGTTCAAGATCAGAAGTATAAAGAAAACGACAATTAAAAGATTTAATGAGGGTTCTCGAAAATTGTTCGGATCAATATTACTCACGATCACGTTCATAAATAATTGACTGACAAAAATAATAAACTTCATTAATGATTGCACTATTATTATTCTCATTAATTGGTTATATTAATTTCATGAGGGGCGATTGAATGTAAATTACTGCTTCTCATACGAATTAAAAAATAAGATATGCTCGAAGCTGGGTTTATGTATTTATTGTTGATAGTTCTCAAGTCACCTTTTTAACTTGACTGCATACCTTTTTAGAATTGACTCATCATGCACGTCAATTATATTATTAGCTACAAATTTCTCTCTAATTACTATGAAGCCGTTAAATAATGACTTTCCATAAATTTGGATATAACCTCAAACAGAAGCCGTAAATTCTGTACTAATAACGCACCACTCGAAGAAGATGCCGAGCGAGCGGTCAGGAGGGAAGAAGCGGCGGTCGATGAAGTAGAGCTGGTTGAAGTAGGCGAAGATGAGCGACACTCCCGAGGCGTCCCGCTCAGGCGTCCGCATCGCCTGTACGCGACCGAGCGACATGAGAGAATAATCATCAGGGCCTATACTTTCAAAACTCGCTAAGTGAACGTAAGTACTTACGCTCTATTTTCTTGTCTATGATTGGTGGATTTTGCTTAAAAGACTGTCAATGATTGGCTGATGAACTTACGATCTTTTAACTTTTTTTGAAAGTATAGGCCCAGGACTGCAGTGAGACGCGCGACATGAGAGAATAATCATCAGGACTGCGGTGAGACGCGCGACATGAGAGAATAATCATCAGGACTGCGGTGAGACGCGCGACATGAGAGAATAATCATCAGGACTGCAGTGAGACGCGCGACATGAGAGAATAATCATCCACATGAACATGTGGTTGTTGGGGGTGGAACAAATCTCATGTTAACATGAATGAAGCAATTGGGGAAAAAGTATTACCATTTGAAAATGAGTGTTTCACTTGGGTATGGCGCAACTGTTCTGTGAACATGAATGTACGAGTTCGACATGGAACAAGTCATCTCAGAAATTTTACGCAGTATAAATATAAATGTTATCTTAGGCTAAAACCAGGTTGAATATATAAAGGTACATTTCCAATATTATTCTATCGAAATAATTGAAGGGCAATATTAAAATGCTGAAATTATTATTGAAAATTTGATTTGGCTTCAGAATGTGAACGTATAAAATTTTCAGATGGATTCACGGACATTTGATTTGGGAAGGTCATGGCAGAAATGAGTATACTATATGACGAGTACGGTATACTGACCTCCCTGAGCTCCATGAAGTCTGTGATGGCTGCGTCGTATTCGTCAGGGTCCTCGTGGTAGTGCTCTTCTATGAAGTTCTGCGGACATTAGAATAAAATTAAAATTTACAAAGATATTCGCTGAACATTTATTGCAGCTCAATATTGAAAAAACTGTTGATTGAATTTTGGAAACTTTTAATGCGAATTATTCTTCAACGACTACAACAAACCTATATAGCAATTCTGTTAAATCATATTATTAACTCAGATATGGACAAAGATCTACCGTGGCATCATAACCTTAAAATTCAAATTTTAGCGCTAAAATGGTACAATAATTTGAAATAAAAGCAGATAAATAATCAATGAGTATTAGAACGGTTCATTATTTAATTATAATAGCAGTCTCCCTGTCCACTACAGCGTTCTGAAGATAATGAAGACAGTTGTACGCGCATCGACGCACGCCGATACGACGTCACAAAACGACAAAACGATGTTCAGCTACTACGTATAGGTACTATATATATCATCAGAGCAGCGTGGTAGAAGTCAACGTTATGACAATCTGCTGTGATGTCCCGAAGACCAGATGGATATTCAACTATAACCTTCCTATATATATATATAAACTATAACGTTTGGGCGCGTGCAAGTTGAACGTTGTAGCATCCGTGTACCTATATTTAGAAATAAAAAAATCGCAAATAGCACGAATAGGCTTTGAATTGTCAGCAGGCAAGTTTATCTATGCGCTTTTCTCTTCCTTCTTTTCATTTTGTCCTCGGTTTTTGTCAATTTAAAATCGAAACCTTTTTTGTAAAATTCTTCATCGGTATTGTCGATGCATGTTATTGACACTCAATTTTGAAGCTGGTCTACGGAAAGCTGCGCTTTCAAAATAAGCTAAAGTTTCAAATAGTTTTCTGTAGATATCAACTCATAAAAGGTGAAATTTAAAGCTCTGTTCAACTTGATGACTAACGCGACACAAAATTGAATTCATTTAAAAGACTAGACCTCAGGAAACGTACGTCTGTCATTTCGGAACTTTCGTGATACAAGGTTTAACTTTTGCGGGTTGGTTTACAGGACAAGACTTGATATTAACAAATGAAACTCACCTTAAAAGGTTGCCTGAAATCAATTTCTTTTGTTTCTTTGAGGCCTAGAGGGATCATCGGGATTCTGCACCTGGAACTGTAAGGGTAACAGTGAACATTTAGAGAAGCTCTACATAAGAATATAGCATATTATGAAGAGTCGTGTAGTGACTAGAGTATTACACATATAATAAAAAAAACATTCATTGCAGTCACATATATTAACGTCATACTTTGATGGAATACTGAGACAGCATGACGGAAGAATCACAAGACATGATCGATACATTAATCATGACAAGACCGAGGAAACCCCGTTCGTCCCTTGAAACCAATAATCTCCTGCCTGAGTTAAGGCAACGGACATGTACCTGTATAAACGGTTCTCTGACGAGACATCAAACGAGACATTTCATCACTCTAACTCTTCATCATTAGGGACATTTTATCATGTAATTCTTTACCAATCTAAACTAACCTAATCCACTCTACGTGTACCAATGTTTATTTGGAAAATCGAAACCTTTTTCAAATAGTTTTCTGTAGATATCTTCTCATAACCGGTGAAATTCAAAGCTCTATTCAACTTGATGACTAACGCGACACAAAATTGAATTCATTTAAAAGACTAGACCTCATAATACACGCTGGAATAATGGAATGACCCAATGATGAATTGCTCTAGTGATGAAATATCACGTATGCTGAGATGTCAGGTCACCAGCATAAACACAAGGCAAAATAACGTACTTGTTGCCCTGGTAGATCTCCACGGAGCTGTTGAGTTCAGCCAGCTGCTCCTTCAGAAGCATCAGGTTACTGTTGAAGAACTGCAGCTCCATTGCTACTTGTTCCTTCATTTTCTTGTTTTGTGTAGCACTGCAGGGGAAAAACACGAAGAAAATAATGCATAACATGAAGGAAGACAGATATACATAACTCATAGGGCACGTGAGACGACAGCGCCCGTGAGACAACAGCGCCCGTGAGACGACAGCGCACGTGAGACGACAGTGCACGTGAGACAACAGCGCCCGTGAGACGACAGCGCACGTGAGACAACAGCGCNGTTCATTCTTGTGGCAGGTTGGAGCAGGTTGCCCGCGCGGGCAAACCTGCTTTCACTGTCTGCGTACCCTAAGTCCGGCCAGCGAGCGCAGGGAAATGCTCTACGTGAGCTCGCGTGCCTCGAGCGCATCGCCAGAATCCCACAGTCAAGGCGGCGCGCGCTACTGACATCTCTACGCGTTCATTGATCTCGCAAATAAAAACATTTTCCTTCAACAATGATAAAATCAATAAATGAAATGGGACGCAAGATATCCATTAATAGATTCCCCTCATTGCACCAGAACAACATTTTTAGAATTATGAAGCAAATGCATACATAACAGAGGCATTGCGGAGGACATCTAACAACTCAAGAGGCCGGTTATCTTAGAGATCGTCGTGAGCCAACACGCAAGAGAAACATAGTAGGCTATTAGCCTCAAGTTTAGCTGCTAAATTTGCATGACTTGACGTAATTTTATAGGAAAAAAAGAGCGTACATGGCTGAAGAAAACTCCTGGGCACTGAAGTGTACAATGTAGTACATGGTACTAATTCAATTTTTGGATACTAATATGTAAGGATGCGATACTCAGCTATTTAAATTATTAAATTAATCAAACATACACAACCGTTTTATAGTGTCCAGCATGACTGCTGTACCGGGTACTCACTTGAGCAAGTTCTCAGCACCGGTGCGCAGCATGAGTGCTGTACCAGGTACTCACTTGAGCAAGTTCTCAGCACCGGTGCGCAGCATGACTGCTGTACCGGGTACTCACTTGAGCAAGTTCTCAGCACCGGTGCGCAACATGAGTTCCTTGTTGATCTCGAGGTTGAGTTTGGATCGCGTGTTCTGAAGCTTCCCCCGGCATGTCTGTAGCCGAGGATCAGAGCCCTGCCGAGGTCACAAGCGTTAGAATTATACACGTTTGCTCGGGATTTAAATGGACATCACATTACGAAATTTGTTGATACTGATCATAAATAGGAGAGTTACCTGAATAATGGATGCTTTCAGATTACAATTGAAACGACACCTTCATTAATGGAATATTATTGTGATATAAATTTGAAGTACTTATACCACAAAAAACGCGAAAGCGAAATACCTCAAGTAATATAATACTGCAAAACCTTCTTTGGACTGGCAGAATGTAATAAGTGAAGAAATGCAATCATAATCTTCGGAAGTCTGTCCACCACAACGTTGTGCATGGTTGCCCAGGCAACGGCAAGCAAATGTACGACAAGATGAACTGTAGTTATCACGAGTCTCCTTACATCCGCTGACAACTTTTGTGTTCCCATTTTGTTTCAACTCGCGTAGGCGCGCTGTCGTACAAATGGAACAATAAAGACGAAGCAGGAAATTTCGAAAACTCAAAGTAATTTCTGTCGGACCAGCAGCAATTAGTAGAGGCAGCCAATTATTAATTAAAAACAGGCCAATTTATCGAAATTTCAATCAAAAATACGAACGGGAAATGAATTCCGAAAAATTTCACGATTAGATGTTAATACAAAACATTAGTCATAATAATTAAAATGGATTAATGAAAGCTAATTATTATTTCACTCTACAGCAATGGAATGCTAAATGGAAAGTGATGTATGAAGCACAGAGCAGGAAGCGATTGCGTTAGTAGAAGGCGTCGCAACGAGCGTGCGTCCATGCATGCTTGGTGTGGTCTATTGGCGAACGTTGGAAAGAACAACCCAGCAGTAAGAACCAACAACACTCGAGATGACTGTCGATGTGTGCCGCAAGATTGTGCAACATCATCGCTACCTCGATTGTCGTTAAAGCTGTGCTGAGCTAAGAGCTTATTCAATAGAAATCTACCTTGGGTGCGTTTGAAGTGGAATATACCTTAAAACCACTTCCAAGTTTTTCTCACGCTACTTCACAAGAAATGGGTAAATCAATTAGGAATTGTAATTAAAACGCGAGTATATCACAAGTGCAAAGGCTCAAAAATATTCAGATGAGAATAGCTAAAACGCGGCCGTAAACCATCTCTATAAAGAAACCCTTACATTGGCATTAAGCCATTGATCGCGAATTTCTGGCTGAAGAATTACGGCTAATTGAGGAAATACTAGAGAACGTAAAGTGAAAGTTACTCATTAATATTACGACTTATCTGACGATTGGCTGCCACAATTGAATAGCGTGCAGACATTTCTAGGGGCATAATTCAAGGCCTATGAAGTATGTGACACACACACACAGAGACATGCCATACACTCCATACGGCATATATATACACAGTACAGAGAGCACTCACATTCCTCACATTCCTCGCATTCCATTACGCAGCATCGGCGGGCTCTCACAAGCACCATCGCAGCATAGGAGGCTCTCGCATACCCAGCATTCCATCACATGGCACCAAGGCGCTCTCAGAAGCACCATCGCAGCATAGGGGGCTCTCGCATACCCCGCATTCCATCACATGGCACCAAGGCGCTCTCAGAAGCACCATCGCAGCATAGAAGGCTCTCGCATACCCAGCATTTTAGCTCGCAACGTCAAGGCAACTGGCGCGCACTCCAGATACTGGACAGCCTTGGGTGGCGATGTTCAGTGAAGCAAATGTCAAGAGGCTGCGTAACTTCCCCGAAGCAATAGAAGCGAACACTCTCGTTTTCTTACAGCAACATATAAGATAAAATTGATTAGACATTTATTGCTTTCGCAGCAAAAGTTTATTGCAAGTTTAGCTTGTTAAAATGTGAGTTATAGAGACTGACAGATCTCGGAAAACGTTGGAAGGATGTTGTTGATCCTGAAATTCTTAGAATTTTACAGCTGTATCTCTCAATAAAGAAACAGAATCACCATCATAGTCGGTAATTTCGCCAACTTTTTGTTTGGCGACATTATATTATACTACCTATATGAGCTAAACACGTCTTTTAACAGTATTGTAATGGCATTGTGGTAGGAAGGCATGCAAGGAATTTTAGTTTTCAAAAATTTCACTTCATATTTTTGGGGAAGTTTGGCGCTTCCTGGTATTTCTGTTCACGTGTGTCCATTAGACTTCTCGGTTATTGGAGTCCGTGAGCAATATAAATAATTGTAGAGGCCGCACGGCATGATGACCGACCAAGATGTTTGCCAATCTTATCTAAAGTATCGGATACGTAGAAGATTTCGAGCATGGAATTGAAGTAGTAATGGTTCAAATTTTGAGTTGATTTTCCATATGGTGGTTGGAAGGTGATTAAAATGAGGGTGTAAAGTAAAAGAGGTGACGGCGCAGCGCTCAGAACGATAACAGAAGCGTTTGGTCAGCGGTAATCCGAATAGTTCAACGAGGCAAGGGTTGTAGAATTTAATTATATTGAACGTTTCTATTGAATTCATATTCATCTATTGAACGTTTACCCATAAACCTTATTAGCAGTCAAGCAGATCCTCAACGTCTGCGTCGACTTCTGTTAATTTTACAGCAGCAAACTACGACAAAATTACTCGAGCAACTTTACTCTTACAGCAGCAAAACAAGAAAAACTTACTCAGAATATCAAAATTAACCCAGCATATTAACATTCTCAAGCAGCAAAAACAGCTGGCATTGGTAAAATAAGAGAGACAGCTGGTGTGGAGATGTCACTTTCAGTTTCGGGGTACGGGGGTAGAGACAATATTTTGCAGTACTTCGTATTATAAAATACACCGCAGGAATCAGACCTCCCCATTAAATTTAACAACGTCCTCACTATTACGTCTCGTTTATTACGAGAAATAATGGCAGTGGAGTGAAGATATCAACTGAAATGTATAGGATAATAATAGACTTAATTAACCCAACGTTCCCAACCTAGTATTTCATTACGATATAACATACAAAGGTGTCCCCATACTCCCCCTGGATCGACAATATTACTGCAGGCTGACTGCGCTTCCAGTGGTAATCTTCGGTGACAGCGAGACGGAACGTAATTAGGTGCAAGACTAACAACGCTGTACCGATACGATGAATCGTTGTAAGAGAAGCAGTATTGGTGGACCATTGAGGTACACGGCAATGCATGTAACCTTACCTAAACTAAGCCAACATAACCTTCTTCTTAATACAATATAATATTAAATGGAGTCTACAATCTTGGCATTGGTGTCTCCATACTCCACCAGGACCGAAAGAAGCTTTGAAGCATGTGTTTGGAAGTGTGAAGCTATAGTTGCAATTTGCAACAATCGAGCATTCACTTCGCAAGCATTTACTTTATAGTTAGCAAGCATTCATTTCGTAAAAACAGTAAAACCACGTTGACATTAGTTTCTAGGTCTCTAGATTCGATTTAAATTAACGTAAATGTTTCCCGTGACAAAGACAAAAATAAGACATCTCGCACCATTCATTTCCAGTAACGTTAATGGAGGATTAGCTACTTTGACAGTAAGTAACACAAGGCGTTATTTGCTAATATCCTGCAAGAATGCACCAACCTTGCGAGTAGCTTTGCTGTAGATCTTCATGATGGACGTCATCGTTGCCCTATATATTGTCAAGATTATTTTAAATCGCCTCGCATTTACAGTATTAGCAGCCAACCGGTTAGTCAAGAGGCCTGTGATTTTTCTTGCTATGATCGCTTTGAGCTAGCCAAAATTATTCTATGATGTCCTGATAGTTAGTCCACAATTATTGTGGTGTCCACAATTGTTTTGTGATGATAGAGAGTGCTGTGAACTTAGTTCAGTTAATAGTACTTCGAGAAACATTCGTAAGTCAATATACCTAGATATTTATATTTTGTTTTACACCATAGATAAACTTTGCATTTGCGAGTCACTTAAGCCTTAATGGAAAAACGACAATTAGCATAACTGAATAAAATAACAAATATCTAAAACTTCAAACACTCAGCACATCAGTTCGACATTGGGCATAGAATTCGTAATTTATTTGTTTTAGCCTAGTGTTGGAAACGAAAATAAAAGAATTTTATGCGAAAAAATAAAATCTGGAGTCAGTTAGAAAGCTCCTTATGAAGACAACGGTCAATCGTAAATGTAGGTAGCCACAACTAGCCCTAGCCACTCAGATCCACCAGAAATACGAAGTAACGATGTCTAAAATCGAACTCCTGATTCAAATTTTGGGAAATTCTACCTAGCCAAGATACTAGGTACTCAACAATTCCAGTGTCAGTGTGGATCGTAAAATCTACGGTGATCGCAAAAACATATCGCAGGCTGAGGTTAGTCGAAATTAGATTGTAGCCACAGCTATGTAATGATTGGCTGCTTGAATTTTCAACACCGTAATTAATTTCGAGCATCCACCGCCATGTGAGGCTAGCACCACGGAACTTTCTTCGCAGGAAGGCTAGAAAAAAGATGGTCCATTGCCTCACTTTCTTATGATCGTACGTAGCAAAGAAATAATGGCATGTAAACTTCAGCACCTCAAATAATACTGACAAGACAGCACTTTATCACCATTCACAACAATAAGCTGCCAACAATGCAAAGGAATCACGGTAGGGATTGGAATCGGAGCTCTCAATCAACATATACCAGCCTCCACCACCAACAGAACGTCACTGGCGTAGCGATCTCATTGCCACTCGACCGTCTCGTCGTTACGCACCTGGAGGCACGACGCGGACAAACGTACGCACAACTCGTTGAGGCAACTCTGTTGTTTACGAAAAACTCTAACATTATCAAATGGAACGTCATAACGGCAGCTCCGCCGCACTAACATACACTTTTCCCTGTGCCCACGCGCCCGTGGCGGCGTAATCATTAAAAACCCGAGATCTTCTCACATGTGAGGATTAATGTACAGTACACATGACAACAAACAAAGAGAGGAAAAAGCAACGTTCTGTGGCTATCATCTGTGGCTAGAGATGGGAGTGCGTGATGAACCAACACTGGCTGGACACTCGCAGGCGCCTGAGTAACTGGCCCACGCGGACTTCAACGCGCAATACAGACTGATCTTAGCGGCCTCTACGTAGGGCGTCGTCTCTTCTGGCGACTGCTGACACGAAGTGTTGCGGACCATCAACCCGAGGCAGGTGTGAATCAGGCTTCATTTATTGGCGTCAGGGAAGCCCTCCTTGCAGCGGCTAAATCAACCGTTACCACGAAATTATTATTGACAGCACATGAACGAAACGTACATCGTCCTACAGTATTTCAAGGGTAGCTTAGATGGTTTAAAAGGTCGCATTAAGAATTGTGCCTTGAAAGTGTTATAATTTCAATGAATTAGCCGTTACCGTATTACATGGGCTTGATGTCGACATGGATTGGACGTCGATAATCCAGAGTACAAGAAACTCTGTGCAGGACCGCATCACTACTGTTTACAGTCAGCTTCTGTTTACTGATTTTACAAAATTTCGTCGTAGCATTACAGCTGGAACAGCTTTAACTTGCAATGCAAATTTTGCGTGTCTGCAGCTGGGAGTCAATATACTTGAACGCCAGAATGGGGCTGAGTGTAAGAAATTATAAGTTTCTCACTGATAATCTATTGAATTTCACCGCTAAATATTCTTTCCTAACAATCTTCCATGTTAATAAAGGTAATCTCAAACGATTTATTTCCGGCGCAGTGCGGTTGCCATATGTCTAGCTTATGCGGACAAGTCAAAGTCCGAAAATGGGCGAACAATCTCGACAGATTCATAAAGCTGTTCCGAGCGGTGGTCGTCAATCTGTGATACTTGCGAACTTCAGTTTTTGTGCCGTCAACTAATCAGTGTCTCGAGAAGCATCATATTCGTCATTCATTAAGTATTTCTCAAACTTCCTATAAACCTGGTTCGCTGTCCCTTATTTTGTGCGAATGCCGTGTCATTTTCCTTTTGTTTGGTTTGCATTTATTATGCTTATTTTTGCTCCTGTGGGAAGTTGAACACATTTTTTAAGTGTATCATTTTAAGCAAATTTATATCTAATTTTTATCAAATTAATATTTAATAAATTTCAAATCTATAGCAAAGTTCAAGTTTATTTAAATATATATATTAAATTTATTTCAATAAAATCTGTATCAAATATTTCTATAAAAGTTTTTAAATATACGGTACCTATGGTAAATATATATCAAATTACAGCAAATAATTTGAACTGTTTCAAAGTTTAGCAAAAGTATATTAAATATCAAAAATTCTATTTTGCAAGAAGAGGGGTCGTGCAATTCACGATGGCAGTTTGTTATACTGTTTCGGAATGCGCCATCCAAATTTAAGTCTTTCATCTTCTTTCAACACGCAGTGAAATCTTTAGCTATTCCTGCTGTCTTTTTCCGTCCAACTTCCTACTCCTCTAACTGATTTCCTCTCAATTTATCCAATTAAACTCTTCATTCGTTCCATATTCAAATAGTCGTAACACTGGGCATTAAAAACCTCAGGTCAGTTGAAAGATTTCAATTTGATTTTTATTGCTAAAAATTGCAGCTTATTGTTTAACTGTCAAATCCTGTATGAGCCTGACCAAGATTATGCTTCATTTCTAGAATCTATATTCCTCAAGTTTCTGGTCCAGTGCTGTCGATGAGCCTTTCCTCCGTGCTACGTTATTTCTTATACCTAACGTCTACGTTGTCTGGCGTCACGGCTACGTCGCAGCGCCTAGGAGACCCCATCTGGAGCCCTTTGAAAATTGAGCCACTCTCGGAACAAGCCAACCTTATTTTACTTCATCGCTATTGCTTACCAAATTTTACTTCATTGTTACTGCTACAGGAGGATAAATAAATAAATGAAAACTTTACAAAGCATCGTGGCTATTACTGAAAGCGCTGTTGCTGCTTCCAGCCAATTTTAATTGATCTGAATTCATTAATTAAATAAACATATAAATCGAAACTCGACTTTGTAAATCCTTACATGAGAGCAGGTCTAGTCTAAGTTTGAGCGCGTGACGAATAAAACTGTTTTGATAGTTTGCTCTGCAAACTGTCTAATCAAATCTATCTGCAAAATATCTAATTTATCTGTTACTGCGTGTTTAACTGTTCTCAACTTGGCGATTTAATCAATTACTCGACTACATTTATCAAAATTCTACAAGAATTCATTCAAATTTCTTTTCCTCAAATCTACTACAAATCGGTTAAATTGTTGATAATTCCGCGCAACATTCGAGATGCTCAGTTCTAACATATTTTCCCAACTTGTTCACATAAAACCTAATCTCTCGATCTAGACCATAGTTCGAAACAAGCGTAGTGCTGCGCACACTAACGGTACACAAGGGCCCTCTGAGAGGTGGCGAAATCTTTTGGGCTCATAAAAGAATTTCGGTAATCAAAAAAATTATTGCTGCCGATAACAAGATGCCTTCGCGGCAGCCGCCGGCCACCAGCGAATTCAAAAGGTTCACCTCCTTAAAGCAATAATTTTTAAACCTCTAGTGAGATGAATAGCAATTTATATTTAAAAATAGCAGTTAATATGTCGATGGTACGCGGTAACTGTACAGGACACCAGCGTGGTACTCGATTGCACAAAGGTTAATCGATCACCACTGGTGTATTGTGACTGGTCCACAGGCTCTCTACACACAAGTAAAATACGTATTACACAAGTAGGTAAGTATACCTTATAAATGATGAAAGAAAGAACACGTTGGTTCATAGAAAACGCCAACTATTAGCTAAACTTCAAACTATTAGCCAAACGCTCAAGCCAAACTTTAGCCTCGTAAACGCCAAACTTCAGAAACTAAAATAAGTTACGATGTCTGCAAAATTGTTAAAAATAGAAAAAATTTAATAAAGAGAGAACTGGAACGCATAAAAATGGTTGGTTATTATAAATATAATTTGTGTATGAAGCGTTATGAAAATATTAGCTTAGATCACCAAACTGTTCCTGTGATAACGATGAAGTACATAACAGACTTTAACGAACAATAACAATTAACAAAGAAGATAAATGAGCAATGGTGATTTCCCTCACGAACGGTGAATCAAAACGTCAGGAAGTGTGGCGTTCTAGAGCAGTGACATAAAAGCAGTGATTCAAATCCTCACATGCCAATAAGAAGTGTGCTTGAGTTAAATTCAAGGGGCATGGTTCTCAGAAAAAAAAATTAAATTATTTACTGCATTAAAGCTTTGCGTGCTGGCGGTCACGTATCACTAAAGAAACATGGACACCATTTAATGAATTATTGTCTCGAGCATCAAGCTGGAGCTGGACTGCAGTGCAGTGTGTAGCAGTGCTGCACAGCAGTGCAGTGTGTAGCAGTGCTACAACAAAAATAAATCCCCACACAAAACAAGTAGTAATTTTCACGCCATCCATGCATCTTCCGCACCTAAATAAAAATTGACAAGCCGCATTATAAATTGATCGATTTAATGCCATCAGATTTCAGGACTTACATAAATCAGTAAAATAAAATACATCGAAGTCTAAAAAGAGATAATAAAAGTACAGTCGCCACTCACAGCACTTGAACCATAATATAGAGCAAAGTAACACTGAACCATGAAACGTTGTTCAATGTTAAATTTACCCAAATGTAAAGAAGGAACATTGGTAATCTGCGTCAAAAATTTAAATCTCACTGATTTAGAGGCTGCGATGAACATGTTTTGCCCTGCACTGCTTCTCATGTTTTGCCTTGAACTGCTTCTCATGTTTTGCCCTGCACTGCTTCTCATGTTTAGCACTGCACTGCTTCTCATGTTTTGCCCNGCTTGCCACAACACCAGCTCTGGCTTGCCACCACACCAGCTCTGGCTTGCCACCACACCAGCTCTGGCTTGCCATTACACAAGTCTCAGTACACAGTGGCTGAAGCCGCTGCTGAGGACATGTAAGCTGTATTGTATCTTTACGCACGCACAACAAGACGGTCTGCTTACTGTGTTCACCAACACCCGAGCTTCTTGAGTTAAACAAAAGTCATTGCAGTTCCTTCTTATAAACATGCTTGCAACACAAGAATCATACCTGAGAAATGCGACAGTTCACAACTGGCTACTGAACTCAGCATTTAACTTCAACAAGACGTTTCGAACAGCGTACGATCTCGCGGGATATCGCGTACTACACAATAAAGAACGGTCAAAAATCTTCTTCTTAGCGCATTTTCTCATTTATGAAAAAAATTTACTATTGTGCTCGCCATGTCCGTCTGTCCGTCTGTCTGTCCGTCCGTCCGTGATTTCAGGTTTCCGTCAACGAGAAAATGCGCTCTCTGTCACTTACGGCGGTGAGTATCGAGTTATATTTTTTACACACAATCCTAAGCTGATTATTCAAATACACATTCCTATCTTACCCCAATCTGCTTGCAACCTACTATGCAAAAGCCTTATGATACGTGCCTTGGAACACAACCTTCAGAGGCAAAAAAGTCTAGTGTTAAAAATGTAACTTTGAATGACAGATATGAAAGGTTGGGAGCATCAGGCACCTGTAAGGCTTAGGGGCATCAGACACCTGTAAGGCTTAGGAGCATCAGGCACCTGTAAGGCTTAGGAGCATCAGACACCTGTAAGGCTTAGGAGCAGCAGGCACCTGTAAGGCTTAGGAGCATCAGACACCTGTAAGGCTTAGGAGCATCAGACACCTGTAAGGCTTAGGAGCATCAGGCACCTGTAAGGCTTAGGAGCATCAGGCGCCTGTAAGGCTTAGGAGCATCAGGCGCCTGTAAGGCTTAGGAGC